>NC_048272.1:22515137-22797637 GCF_009762535.1 Notolabrus celidotus
AGAATGGAATGAAAGGAAAAGGGAAAAAATGAAAGAGAGAAAGAAGGAAAAAAAAAAGAAAAAAGAGAAAGAAGTAAAGAAACCAAGAAAGAAGGACAGAAAGAAGGACATAAAGTAAGAAAAAAAGAAAGAGGGAATGAAAGAAATAAGAAAGAGGAAAGAAAGAAGGAGAAAAATAAAGAAGAAAGAAATGAAAGGACAGAAAGTAAGGAAAAAGGGAAAAAGAAAGAAAGAAGGAATAAAAGAAAGAAAGAAAGAAAGAAAGAGGAATGGAATGAAAGGGAAAGGGAATGAAAAGAAAAGGGAAAGAATAAAAGAGAGAAAGCAAGAAAGAAAAGAAAGAAGGACAGAAAGTAAGGAAAAAGGAAAGAAAGCAAGAAAGAAAGAGGGAATGAAAGAAAGAAGAAATAAATAAATAAAGAATAAAAAGGAATAGCAGCATAACTAAGAGCTAGTCCAAGCCTGATCCAGCTCTAACTATAAGCTTTATCAAAAAGGAAAGTTTGAAGCCTACTCTTAAAAGTAGAGAGGGTGTCTGCCTCCTGTATCCTGACTGGTAGATGATTCCAAAGGAGAGGTGTGCAATGTTAAAGAGACTGTGGACTCCTCTAGACCTGAAGAAGGAGTCCTGAAGAAGACCTGAAGTTGTGGTGGAACCTCTAAGGATCAGACTCGGTTGTCGAGCTCATCCCACAGACGATCGGGAAGACCCCACAAGAGCAACTTTATCACATAGTTAAAAGTGACAAATGATCAAATGTGGGTCTAATAAAAAGATTCTTATTCCCTTCTTCCTCCTGGTTCTTATTTTATCTCGCGAAGGATGGAGGGCAGAGGAGGAGGAAGAGGAGGAGGAGGAGGAGGAGGAGGAGGAGGAGGAAGCAGCCAGCCATGAATTGAGAGGATCGCAGGAGAAAAGCTGGACATAAGATGCAGAAAGAAAAGTGGGCGTGAGCTCAGACACGACTCACTGCTCCTCTTTCCTGAGGATTGGGGAGAGGAAGAGGAGGAGGAGGAAGAGGACAGGGGCAAAGGAGAGCAGCTTAAAAAGGACTTGGATACGACACGAGTCACTGCTCCTCTTCCTCTCTCTGTCTCAAAGCGGGGTCATGTTCAGGGCTAAAGAGGAAGGTCACAGCTGGATGCTCATCTTCCTCTTATTCCATCCTAAAGCTTTTCTATAGGATATAAAGATGAAAGGGAGATCGTAGATTGAGCATCCTCTTCCTCCTCTTTGTGTTTAGATTTTCTTTAAAAACAAAGAAATGAGAAAGAGGAGGATGAAGGAAGGCCGGGGGAGATGCTCAGGGATGACAAAGAATAAAAACCTTCATCTATAGACCCTTTCAATTCCTCTTCCTCCTCCTCCTCCTCCTGGAGAAGACTGAGGTAGTCACTAACCAACACCCCTTCATCATTTCCTCTTCCTCTGTGCGGCTACGTGTTGCTGTGCAATAAGTTGCGCTGTGTGGAATTGGGTTGTGATGTGGTGCAATATAGTGCGATGCGTTGCAGTGCGGTGCGATGCATTGCGGTGCGATGCATTGCGGTGCGATGCATTGCGGTGCGATGCATTGCGGTGCGTTGCGGTGCGATGCGTTGCGATGCGTTGCGTTGCGTCCCGATGCGTTGCGATGCATTGCATTGCGTTGCGATGCATTGCGATGCGTTGCCATGCGTTGCCATGCGTTGCCATGCGTTGCCATGCGTTGCATTGTGATGTGATGCGATGTGATGCGATGTGATGTGTTATGATGTGATGCGTTATGATGTGATGCGTTATGATGTGATGCGTTATGATTTGATGCGTTGCATTGCGTTGCATTGTGTTGCGTTACAATGCTTTGCATTGCATTGCGTTGCGATGCGTTACGATGCGTTACGATGCTTTGCGATGCGTCGCATTGCGATGTGATGCGATGTGATGTCGTGCGATACAATGGGATGAGATGTGATGCAATGTGATACGATGTGATGTGATGCGTTGCTTTTGGTTGAATTGCGATGGGATGGGATGCGTTGCATTGAGATGCAATGCTTTGCAATGCGATGCAATGTGATGTGATGCGTTGCGTTATGATGCAATGCGTTGCGTTGAGATGCGTTACGATGCTTTGCGATGCGTTGCTTTTCGTTGCATTGCGATATGATGCATTGAGATGCGATGCGTTGCCATGCAATGCAATGTGATGTGATGCGTTGCGTTACGATGCAATGCGTTGCGTTACGATGCAATGCGTTGCGGTGTTGCGTTGCGTTGCGTTGCGATGCATTGCGTTGCGATGCTTTGCGATGCTTTGCAATGCGTTGCATTGCGATGTGATGTGTTGCGATGCATTGAGATGCGTTGCGTTGCAATGCGATGCCATGTGATGCGATGCGTTGCAATGCGATGCCATGTGATGTGATGCGTTACGATACGTTGCATTGCATCGCGATGCGTTGCGATGCGATACAATGCTTTGCGATGCGTTGCGATGCGTTGCATTGCATTGCGATGTGATGCGATGTGATGCGATGTGATGTGGTGCGATGCTATGGGATGAGATGTGATGCGATGTGATGCGTTGCGATGCGCTGTTTTTCGTTGCTTTTCGTTGCATTGCAATGTGATGTGGTGCCATGCTATGTGTTGTGATGCATTGAAATGCGATGCGTTGCGATGCAATGTGATGTGATGCGATGTGGTGCAATGTGATGCGGTGCAATGTGATGCGATGTGATGCAATGCGATGC
This sequence comes from Notolabrus celidotus, assembly GCF_009762535.1. NCBI lineage: Eukaryota > Metazoa > Chordata > Actinopteri > Labriformes > Labridae > Notolabrus > Notolabrus celidotus. The sequence continues at coordinate 22,517,874 of NC_048272.1, forward strand.
GTTGTGATGCGATGCGTTGCGATGCGTTGCGATGTGTTGCGTTGCGATGCGTTGCGATGCGTTGCGATGTGTTGCGTTGCGATGCGTTGCGATGCGATGAGTTGCAGTCCGATGCAATGTGATGGGAAGCGATGCGTTGCGTTGCGATGTGATGCGATGTGATGTTGTGCGATGCGATGGGATGTGATGCGATGCGTTATGATGTGATGCGTTGCATTGCGTTGCATTGCGTTGCGTTGCGTTACAATGCTTTGCGATGCGTTGCATTGCGATGTGATGTGATGCGATGTGATGCGATGTGATGCGATGTGATGTGATGTGGTGCGATGGGATGCGATATGATGCGATGTGATGTGATGCGATGTGATGCGTTGCGATGCGCTGTTTTACGTTGCTTTTCGTTGCATTGCGATGTGATGCGATGTGATGCGATGTGATGTGGTGCCATGCGATGTGTTGCGATGCATTGAGATGCGATGCGTTGCGTTGCGATGCAATGCAATGTGATGTGATGCGATGTGATGTGGTGCGATGTGATGCGGTGCAATGTGATGCGATGTGATGCAATGCGATGTTATGCGATGTGATGCGGTGCGATGTGATATGATTTGTTTTGTTGTGTTGAGTTGCGACGGATGTGATGCGGTTTGATGCAATGCGGTATGATGTAATTTGATGTCCTTTGTTGTGTTGTGTTGCAATGTTATTTGTTGCGATGAGGTGTGATGCAATGCGTTTTGTTGCATTGCGCTGCAATAAAATGCAATGTGATATGATGAGTCTAGATTGTAAGATTTCTGTTATTATCTTGCACATGCCTTTAAAGCTCTTCCATCACAGTTATTGTGAACACTATTATTATATTGTTTTATCTTTTTCTATTTAAAGTAATTTGACAGTACGATAAGGAACTTGGACAGGTGCTGTTTAGTAGCTTTTTAAAGTGACGTGTTTATTGTTTTTGCACAAAAACACAAAGACGTGTTATTCGTGTGCGTAACCTCCCCATCAATAAACTTGATTCTGACTCTAAGCAAGTCGCGGATCAACCAGGTCTAGGTTTTTGTGATTTGAGAAGATTTGTTGATTGTAAAATAAACGTAGTAGATGATCAGACTTTAATGTCAGGGTTTGCTGATCAAATCAGCTTCAGAGGTGTAACAGAGGTCAAAGGTCGCTCTGTGCGACAATATAGTGAGAGGAAGAGGAAGCTTCTGACTCTCCTCCATCCGCCGTCCTGTGAAAGCTGAGGAAAGGCAGTGAGGTGTGTCCAATCCCCCCCCCCCCCCCCCCCCCCCCCCCCCCCCCCCCCCCCCCCCCCCACATACACACACACACACACACACCCACACCCACACCCACACCCACACACACACACACACACACCACACCACACACACACACACACACACACACACACACACACACACACACACACACACACACACACACACACACACACACACACACACACACACACACACATCAGTCACATGACCCCCTGCTGAGCTCTGACCTCCACATAAGAGGTGACATAATGTGAATTTAGATCAGATTAAAAAAGACCGTACAGGTTTTTTTGGAACAAGAGAGCATGGCCCGCTGACAGCGAAACATGTTGGCGATAAAGGGACAGTCAAACGGTTTGAAAACACACGTTACCTTTGTCTTTAAACTACAAAAAAACAAAAGTGTGGACATGACGTGAAAAAGAACTGTGATAATTATTTTAGTTGCAAACATGGCAAAAAAAACAAAGAACATCACTAATTATTTTTTTTATTTTCACTGTGGAGTGGAGATGTGCTTAAAGACACACACACACACACACACACACACACACACACACACACACACACACACACACACACACTCACACACTCTCTCACACACTCACACTCACTCACACTCACACTCACACTCACAAGGAGCACTGTGTGAATGTGCTTCTCGCTCATGGTCACGGACAAAGGCGGGAGGGAGGGATCGGCTACGGCTCAGGAACTTGACTTTTAGGGGAAAAGAACAAAAGATGAAGAAGGAGGAGGAGGCGGATGAAGGGGGGTAACAGGGGCTTCAGATTTTCCTGCTCCGTGACGGAAAAAATATTTTGGTGCGAGATAAAATAGTTTATTTTTTTCAACTTTGAGAAGAGGACCGACTAAACAAAAAACAACAAAACTTGCAGCTCCTTCTTTTTCAGAAACCTAAATGTCGAAAATAAAAGTTCTGTTTTTGTTTCATTTGTTTAAGTATTGGGCTGCACCTGTCCATTAGTGATAGGAAAACAATCTCAAACACCTGGAACCTGAGGACAAATCACAGTCTTTAAAGAGGTTTAGGAAAAAAAGACAAACTCACTGTCAGCTCTGAGTGTGACGGCCAACCTGCGACCTCCATCTGCACCTGACAGCACCTGAGAGAGAGAGAGAGAGAGAGAGAGAGAGAGAGAGAGAGAGAGAGAGAAAGAGAGAGAGAGAGAGAGAGAGAGAGAGAGAGAGAGAGAGAGAGAGAGAGAGAGAGAGAGAGAGAGAGAGAGAGAGGGAGAGAGAGATTAAAAAAGGCTTCTTACAAAACTCTTAGTGATGCTGAGTCCATGAAGTCTGTTACGTGTAGGGCTTGGCGATAAATCCATTATTTTTTTATGGATTCATTTGAATTTGTTTGTAACCCTCATATAAAAGTGTATTTTTTCTCCCCTTGGCTCCATTACACAGTGTATTCTGATCACAACAGACACGTATTTGTTAAAGAAGATAAGGAAATGTTTGAAACATGAAAATATTTTTAAACTTTTGGAAAACTTTGCAACAACACAGATATTAATGATGATGCTATGATCTAGCTGCAAAGTATGACGTGGATATTTCCATGCTGGAACAAGAAAATTGAGATATAATCCAAATCCATCGTAAATCTCTTCTCTTTTTTTGGTAATGTAAATATTCATGTTTTATTGACATGCCTATGTAAGTAAAGGAGAATGATTCATTTATTTGTGTATTTATTTATATATTTGTTGTTTACAATATATCATGTATGCAATTGCTTGTATAAATATGTAGGTTTATTTTCTTTATAATTCAAGTTATTATTGCTACTGCCTTTATTTTATTATAATTATTGTTATTTATTTTATCTCTATAATTATTTGCATATTTTTGTTTTTTCCAATTTTATCTGTAAGACAAGGTGAGTGTGTAAAATTAGTTGTTTGGTGAAAAAAGGGAGTTAATGTCCTGTTTGTAAAATGAAAAACTGTAAACAAAAAAAAAAAGAAAAAAAAAAAAAAGAAGAAGCATTTATAACAAGTGTTTGATATTAAATCTGGAGGTTCTCTCAAAAATATCTCACGGATAAAAAACACTTTCAACAAAATAATATATGTATTATTTTTATTTTATTTTTATTTTATTTGATGTTTTTATTTCGAACATATAAAAGTAAAACAGAAAAAAAAGTTTAAAAAAAAAGAAATAAAAAAATAACTAAAATCAACCCAATTCAACCCCAATTCCTTCAGCAAACACTGAAACATTTTAATTTTTAAAGGAGTAGGAAGACGATAAAACGAATTTAACTGACCCCTTTTCCATGTATTTTAGCTGAGCTTTTGACGTATCAACACAAACGTACAAACTATATCGAATCAATCAAAGCAACAGATAATCTAACGACAGCTGATGGAAGATGGTGGCATTAGATGATTGCGTTCAACCACAAGAGTTTGGGAGGAGAAATAAGAGCCATTAAAATGCTTCAGGGATTAAAAATGTGTTCCCTTTGCTTTTATTAGTTCATAAAACACTAAATGTTCCGATAAAGACTCCAGATTCAAAGAGTTTGAACTGTATGTGATGTTCTCGGCCTTCATGGTGAGCTCACTGTGTGCTCCTCTCCATGTGAACCTGGAGCTTTGATTCTGTTGCTACAGTAACTTCCTCTGTAATCAAACACCTGCCAGGTTCCACTGAGCAACGTCAGCAACGGAAACCTGCCAGAAAAATCAACTGGGTCGAGTTTTTCTGCAGAGAAAAGAAGCTGGAGGAGGTAAAGGAGATCCTTTGAGCTCCACCCTGAAGAAGAGGAAGAAACACGAGACGGAGAGACGATCTGAGGTGTGACCGCACACCTTCTTTGAGCTTCTGTTACCCACAATCCCTTTCTCCAAGTCCGACACAAAGACGTGGACTCTTATGTGAGAGTGGTTTTACAGGTTTGACCCTGTTGTCACACACACACACACACACGCACACGCACACGCACACGCACACGCACACGCACATACACACACCCTCCAGGCTTGTTACAGAGGTGTCAGGCTTTGGTCGCACACTACAACAAACACTCAAACACACCTGAAACTAATCAGACAGACCTCCTACTGTGTGTGCGCGTATGTACGTGTGTGTTAAAGAAAGTGTGCCGTGCTTATTAGAAGTGACTGTACCCTAACAACCTACACACACGCACACACACTTACATACGCGCTCACAGACGTTTGTAATTACGGACTTGTGAAGACCCTCATTGCCAGAACACATTCCCCGGACCTTAAAACACTCACAAACAAGGAGCCTTAAACCCCGAGCATCCTTTTGAAGTTCAGAGAAACTGTTTGCAGAAAACCGTCTTAGAGTTTGATCCCATCCTTTCTTTGTAACTATATATTTCCACATACTTTGCCTCCACTGCTGACCTTTGACCTTTAGGGGTTTACGGGCTGCTGTGTGCACACATGTCCTGCTGGCAGCATGAAATAGGAGGCTAATTAAAATCAAGGGAAGGTTTTCGCTCAGAGAAGCAGACTTCCTGATTGGTCACAAACCCCCCAACCTGAAGAGGAGAGTTTGTTCCGCTGAGACTTTTCCTGCAGGATGTTTGAGAGTTAAAGAAAGTCTGCATGTTTCTGGAAGAGTAAACACTTTGAAGAGAGACGCGTTCAAGGCACATCAAACTTCATGGCGCTTGCAGACAACATCTAAACTCCAGGAACTGAAACATTTTGAGAAATGCAAAATGCATCAATCAATCTTTATTTATAGAGCACCAAATCGCAACAAACGTTATCCCCAGACTCTTTCCAAACAAAGCAGGTCTAGACCGCACTCTATGTTCTATTATTAACAAAGACCCAACATCAAGACAGGATAAGATCCAGTCCCACCTTACAGACAGGACTCAGTCTGATCTCATCTTAATCCACCATGAGCAGAGCACTTTGCAGCATTTAGCAAGTTACAGTGGCAAGGACAAACTTCCTTTAACAGGCAGAAACCTCCAGCAGGACCAGACTCATGTAAGACACACATCTGCTGAGACCGTGTTGGAGAGAGGGATAGAGGAGATGAAGAGAGAGAGAGATGATAGTGATGAGACGGATGGTAGTAGTTGTAGCAGCTGGAGTCTGGCACATCCACAGCAGCAGAGATCCAGAGGAATCTACGAGACAAGGGAGCTCAGGGACTCCAGAAAGGTCTAAGAAAGGAGAGAAGTGAGGGAGACCAGAAGAAAGGTGAAGGAATGACAGAAGGAAAGGACGGGATAAGAAAAGGAGAAACAAAGGATGAAGAAACATGGAAATACTTTTTCTGACTTGTAGAAAGAAAGAGGGAATGAAAGAAAGAAGAAAAGAAGAAAGAAATTTAAAAAATCAAAGGAATGAAAGAAAGAAAAAAAAAAAATAGTTTTGATAGACCAAAAAAAAAGAGGAATGTACAGCAGAGATCCACATGAGACAAGGGAGCTCAGGGACTCCAGAAAGGTCTATGGTTAGTAACTTTAATGGGACAGGAAGAGTTAAAGTAAGAGACAGGCAGAGAGAGGGGAAAGAGAGAAAGACAGGATCCCAGTGTGTCAGTCTAAGCCTATAGCAGCATAACTAAGAGCTGGTCCAAGCCTGATCCAGCTCTAACTATAAGCTTTATCAAAAAGGAAAGTTTAAAGCCTACTCTTAAAAGTAGAGAGGGTGTCTGACTCCTGTATCCTGACTGGTAGATGATTCCAAAGGAGAGGGGCCTGATAACTGAAGGTTCGACCTCCCATACTATGCAGCACATTGGTCACTGTCTTAATAACTCTGCCTTATGAAAAACACTCCGCTAAATCTTTACTGACTCATTAAGTATCTGCTCTTTTTACTCCCACATTTGTGTCGTTCAGTGTTAGAGAACTTTATCTCTCTCTGTACTCGAGCAGAGACCCGGCATATCGCCACGAGCCAAACCCTCGTTCTTTACAACCGATCGTTTTTCAAAGAGACAGACAGAGGAGACACTTTTCTTCCTTCCTGCTGCCAGGTGTTCCTCACTAGTAATAATCATTATCCCCTCCACTTACACACACACACACACACACACACACACACACACACACACACACACACACACACACACACACACACACACACACACACACACACACACCAACACACACACACACACCACACACACACACACCACACACACACACACACCCTGAGGGCTGACAGACTGAGTCACATCAGTAAAACAACTACAGAGAAGACGAGAAAAAGGAAAGAGATAAAAGGAGGAGAGGTTCATTATTAGCGACAAAAGGAACAGAAGAACTCTAGAGAAGTCACGATTCAGGACTTCTCAAAACTAAGACAGAGTCAAGAGATTTAACTATGTGTAAACACAAAAACTTAAACCAAAAAGAGAGCTGACTTTCCCACGGGAATCCCCAAAACAGACACACAGACCACACAGACACACAGACACACAGACACACAGACACACAGACCACACAGACACACACACACACACACACACACACACACAGACACACACACACACACACACACTCAGACTCGGCTGCTGTGGTAATCAGACAGCTAATTGCAGCCTCGGTTTGCTGAACATCAACAGCAATTCATCACAGCGCTGCAGGGAAGGAACAAGGGAGAGAGGAAAGGATACAAGGAGCAATAAAAGGAGGCTGCTATGCTCGGATTCAAACGCGTGGAGGACGATGGGAGACGTAATCATCAAGCCTGCAGAAAGGAAAGGAAGTGAGGAAGAGGAGAAGGAGCGATCTGATTAAACAGGAACTGCTTCAATTAAAGCTCTCAGGGTTCACGGAGCAGACTTCTCCGCTCCATGTTTGGGGGGGCGAGCTGAGCGAGCAGATCCAGATGTGGGACAGACGGAGAACACGGGACGAACTCACAGTGACCTCTAATCAACATGCGGAGCGCGAGTCAGAGTCGAAGCAGCCAGGAGTTTTCGGAACCAGAACCAGATAAGATCTGGTATCAGGTTTGTTTGTGGTACAGGCTGAAATTTCATCCAAACATATTTATCAATACTGAATTAAGCTTTAGTATTTGATTCATCAGCACCTTTCTTGAATCTTGAATCTTGAATCTCTCACACCTCAAATTGTTTCCTTTGAGCTCAACTTTTTACTGTAGTTTTCACACATAGATGCTTTAAACAAGGAGCTGCAGTCATCGCACAAAAAACAGCACCAAACTAGAGATGCAGGATTTATATTTGTCCAAAGTTATCGTCCGATAATGGGGATATTTAATCATTATTTATGTATATGATAATTAATTTAATCTGATGAAAACAATGAAGAAAGTTGCTTATGGGAATCTGCAAATTGATGCAGAGATGAAGAACAAGCGATGATGCAAAAAGCTGACAAGAGAGGACAAATGGCGTCACTGGTGTGGATGTTTTCACTGTTTCAGACGAGAACACGAGCTGCATGTGATCCAAGAGGAAATGGGGTTCTCAAGTTTTTTATTTTATTTATTTTTTATTTTTATTGTATTTTTTATCATATTTTCATATTTACTTTATTACTTCATTTATTTTATTAATTTTGTTTTATTATTTTTTATTTTATTTTATTTTTATTTTCTTATTTTACTTTATTGATGTATTTAATTATTTTATTTTTACTATTTTTTATTTTTATTTTATTTTATTATTTTACTTAAATTATTATTATTATTGTTTTTATTCACTATATCTTGTTATATTTTCACCTTAAAAGTCTCTTTGCAACAAAGCAACATAGCCGCAGCTAGCATTAGCATCAAAAACAGGAAGTGCAGATTTGAGAGCTGAGCAGAGTGATGATCCACCTTTCTCCAGGTAGAGATTCTGAATCCCCACCTGCCCGGTATGATGTGATCTCTACACACACTCAGTCTGATCCACAACGCCAGGGACAGAAGTCTGACCACGGACAGATGGACTTAAGTTTAAGGTTAGGATTTCAGTAAGGACATAATATAATATTAAATATATGCATCCTTGGTCACTAAATCTCAGCCTCTTTTACACTCAGCTGTGCAGAAACGACACTTATTAACCCATCAATATCGCTCTAAACAATCCATGCTGTGCGTCTAGTTTGAGTGCAGACATTCAACTTTTTAAGTATATATGATTTGTTGTTGTATTTCTCAAAGTCAGGTATCCATTCTCAAGTTTTAGGAACTAGAATGGAATACACTTCTAGAAACAGAAAGACAGTAGACTCTTTTGATTCTTACTCTCCTGTAAGTCTCGAGTCTGATCCGTGTTTTGCAGCTCCGTGCAGATATCTGTATATTTGTTATGATCAGTGGCTCAGCTGGTGACTGCAGGCGCAGGTCACATGACCCCGTCCTCTGTTACCTTTCACACAGACATCTCTGCGCGTGTAAGCCGTTGGTGGTGACCGCTGTTGGTTTGTGTCCCTTTAAAGAGAGTCAGAGTTCATCCGTGTCCTCTCTCCGTGACGAGAACAAGTCTTTTGAAGGACAAACTGTCACAGCGGGAGGGGAACAGCTTCTCCCGGCCGAGGAGGAGCTGTGATGAAGAAGAGGGGTGGGGGGTCATTGAGGAGCAGTCATGCAGGAGGAGGAAGCTGCAGGTTTTGTTCCTGTGGTGGGAAATCTCTGGTTGGCTGCTCCCGAACACACACACACTGAGTTTTTCTCAGAGTTTGTATTGTTGCACCTCACTTTTGTTTCCAGCTTCTTCTCTTTCTGCACTTTTTCTCCTGCAGAGCCGAGGTCAGACGTAATTTCATTCATTTTTTTAGTCTGGCAGAACATCAGCCATGAGATCAGATGTGAAGAGATTCAGAGTTTCTAATATGTGGTCACCTGAGAGACACACACGAGGAGGAAAAACAAAGCTATGGAGGAAAGAAACTCTCACATAGACTCATTAAATATCTAGACACTGTCAGGACAGCCGGCCCCTGAAGTTCTCTAAAGTCGTCCTGTCACACATTCCCTCTCAGCGGGGAGTCTTCCCTGCCGGACAGCAGGGGGTCTCAGGAGGCAGCACATGATGTAAGAACAGTTTGATGCCTTTACATCAGTGCAATGTGTTTGTGGACATTTTTACGGCAAAAACAAATGATGCAAAAGAAAATATGAGCAGTAACAAGTTTAAAGCAGCTTCAACACATGCACAAAGATTTCACCAGTCACATGACACAGACGTCATGTCCCTCCTGACTTCTTCTTCCGAGTTTCACAAGAAGTCTGGCAGGAAAGAGTCCCAAATCTGGCCGTTTGCTTTCACATATGCCAGGTCTTTCTTTCCCTGCATCTGAAATTACAGATGTGCCTCGATCATGCAAAACACGTAATCTTAAAGCTATGGCAACGGAAAAGTAGCATGAATGTGAATGTAGCATTTCCTCAGGACTCCGTCTAACCCCTCCCCCTCACCTCACAAACAACGCCCCCGCTCACATGCACCAGCGCCGCTGATTCGCGACCATATGGTGGTGACTGATTCAAAACTGGTCCTCAGCACATTGTTTGTGTTTCGCACTACGTCAACTCATGTCTCACTCAGCGGTAAGAAAACACCAAAACATTATCACAGTGAAAGTTAAAAACACAAACAAACATGAAATGTACGCGCAGGAGGCGGGCAGAATGGCAGGACGGGATTTGATTGGTTTCATAATTTGGCTCCCAAAGGCAGGGATTGGTTGTTTTTTCCCAGGTTTACTCCGGCTGTAGATAGCGGCCTTATTACCTCTTTTTTAAGAACACATTGGCCACGGTCACATGATGTTTTTTAATTTGGAATGAATAATTCTGAATTAAATCATTTGGAATTGAAGTATTCTCCTTCGCATTTACATGGAAATAGTCATTCGAATTGAGGTTTACATGGAAAACACATTTAATCGTCTTTATTCAATTCGTCCTAAGATCTGGGGGTTGGGAAGGGTTCTGATTGGACAGGGGTGGGCGTGAAGTATTTACGTTTACCGGAAGAAAACAGACTCCAGTTCCTGCTTCTTTTATTTTCGGTTTCAACATGGAAGACCACACAATAAGTACAATTTTCGTTTTGATTTTGATCATAGTTTTGAATAAGCAGCTCGACACAAACATACTGCTTCACTGTCGTCAGCTGAGGAGGAGAAGAGAGATAGAGGACCGGAGAAGGGAGGCAGAAGACCGTACTTTGGCGAATAAAAGCCAACGGTTAGTTCAACGGCTGCTCTACCTCAGCCCACTGCCACATCCTGCTTGCAAGGCCAGGCAGCAGTGGATGAAAGTGCGAAGCAAGGAATAATAAATAAATAGTCTTGGCTCGAGTCCAACGCTTGCTTCGGATGGCCATCCTGGAATATTTGCCCACCCGCCAGCGCGGAATATGTGCGTCACTGCGACAGGACAAGGGAATGAGCATGCGCAGAACCACCGGAATTAATTTAAAGCATAATGAACATATACATGATCGAGGAATTATTCAATTCGGATTTAAAATCAGAATAAACCAGACACTTACTCCGGATTAAAGTTTAATTCGGAAAGGTCATTTTCATTCGGAATTAGGTGTTTACATGGTCATTTTTAATCTTTTTAAAGAGGATTTAATTTTTATTCTGAATTAAAGAGGAATTAAAAGTCTCATGTAAACGTAGCTATTATGTATTGATTGCCATCGAGACATAAATATCATTTTAACCAGTATAACAAAAAGTGTATCTAAATCTGACTACCAACCCCAGCTTTAATACAGCTGAGTATATATGTATGTACCTGGCTTTAACCAGTTTGGAGTTTTAATCTGAGAGAAACTGAGTCTGGATCCACTTTTATTGACCTGCAGCAACACAACAAAACCTAACCTAACCCAAGGACCGACCAGAGGTTTAAGTTACGACCGATCGGTTGGACCTCATGAATCGTTGGCGTTGTAGCGGCTGGTTAATCCCCCTGACCCCGCAGAAAAGCCAGCGCAGCCGTGTCCTCACATATGTTAACGTTTGGAGCTGTGTGTTTGTGTGTTTGTGTGTGTGTGTGAGACAGGAAGACATTATGAGGAACAAGACAGAGTTTTGTAGCCTGAGGCACGTGCCTGATCACAACCCTCATCTACACACACAAACACACACATCTACACACACAAAGTTCGGGCCTCAGTCTTTACTACACTTCCAAGAGCCTTACAGTGTTTACTAAATAAATGCTCCAACCTCTCATGCAAATTTGGTGATTTCTGGCTAAAACAGTTTCACAGCGAAAACTTGACATACATAACATAAAGTTGGCTCCGTCAACTCTTAACATGCAATTTCTGATCAAAACCTAAAATTTGTGTACCTCATCACCAAAATAATCCCAAACTCTGACCTGAACTCTGTTTCCTAACCTTGGTGACAGCATCGAAAAGCTCAAACCGAGAGCCTAAAACCATGTCCAGGCTGTTTTTGGGGATATTTTCCTTGGAAGACGATGATGAGTAAATATTTCTTTGACATGTAAGAGGTGAAGGTTCAGCGTTGATTCTTCACCTTCTGCCTGATTCACTCGCCAGAAAACCAGGAAACACACGTGTTTCACATCGACTCCCATCCAGCCATGACGCCCTCTGAGGCCCGCTGATGCCAAAAGCACACCGAAGCTGCGGAGGAGGATGATGGGATACGTGAGGAATGGAAACCTGCCTTTTTTACGATGATGGAAAGGGTACAGAGAAAAAAGAGAAGAAAGAGGGATGAGGAACCCAGAGCTGGACAAGAGAGAGAGAGAGAGAGAGAGAGAGAGAGAGAGAGAGAGAGAGAGAGAGAGAGAGAGAGAGAGGAGGAAGCTGGATGATTTCCTGGTGTGTCCTCCGCTGAGACAGACGTGATGGTTTCAGCAGATGTGTTGAACCAGAGAGTTTTCACAGAGCTAAATCATGGACTACAGGAACATGATTTCTAAAACAGCGAAAGAGAAGCTGATCACTTCATCAGTTTTTAGGGGGACGGGAGTTTTCTTTTGGAGACACCTGATTATTTGTCCATGTAGGCAAACACATCAAAGTCATGTCTGAGGGAACCGGAGGAAGACTTTGTGTGTCCTGAGGGAGCTGCTAAGAGTCTGATAAAGTGATCAAGAGACTTCAGACAGCGTCCGACTGAGCTGAACAGGTAAAAGAGACGAGGGGAGTAGAGTCAGAGAGAGGAGAGTTAACCAGACCTCTCTATCTGGGTTTAAGGCTTGCTGTTACTAGCATAGCACGTCATGTGGTTGACAGAGACACCAAGTTTGACAAGGAAGAGAAATCTCATTCACCTTTAACCCAGCAGGTAAAGAAAGATGGCCGTCTACCTCCAAGTACGACTCAGCTCAAGTTGTCTGCAGTGAAGTGGAGCAGGCTGAAGCACACGTCTTTATATCCGTACTAGGGGTGCAACGGATCAAAACACTCACTGTTCGGATCGGATCACGGTTTTGAGTCACGGATCGGATAATTTTTTGGATCAGCTATAAAAAAAAAAAAAGACAAGACAAATATAACTTTGTCCTCCATTTATTTTGTAAAAACCCTTGTAAACGTTTGCCCATTAAATAAAAACAAGATTCAACTCAAAATGTACTGCTTGTGCAAAGCACCCCATCTGTGGGCCCAGTCCTGCCTCATTCACTGCATTTCATGGCATGGCAAGTGAAGGAGCAGAGGAACTTCAAAAGTTTCACTCCATTCTTTTTTCATTTGCTGATTTTCACCGTCCACTTTTCTTTGAGCTGCAAACTGTGAACACACCGTTTTCGTGCATTCTAGGGTCCTACAGCTGGCAAAGTGCCAATATGCCAGTCCCTCCAGGATTTCACAGGATTTTTTTTGTGATTGTTGCGGCCCAAAATGCCTGAATTTGCGACAGCTTTTTGAAAAAATTGCGGTGAAAGTTGTGATTTTTTTTTTGCTTTTTCCCCCCCAATAAAATCTCAGGGGCAAGTAAATACGATAAATTATAGTTGTTTTTAGAAAATATTCTTGATGTGACCACTGTGACTGTATTTTGATTCTCTTGATTCACAGAAAAATGCCATGAAAGGTCTGTATTGCACATTTACGACGGTCCCTAAATGCACCTTGCAGCGACAGAGGCACAGTCAGTCGGTTCACGGCACTCTGAAATGAATCTGCATCTTTGATGAAGAGGAGTTGATCAAAACTTACTAAAGGTGTCTGATGTTTCACCAAACTGGATTAAATCAAGCTGTAGACGGGAGCTTTTTACGGTAATAGCGGCAAAAACATCAAATATTAAACAGACGTCCCCCGGTTGTGTCTTTGTCACTAACGCACACTGGGGGTTAAAATCCTCAATGAAGATGAGACAGATGCATGGAGGTGAGGAGAGCTGGTTCATAAAGCACATCTGCTGCAGGTAGAGACCAACACTGAGCCCCTCAGATAATAACTTCAGTATCTATAAATAACAACGTTGTCATCATCACTTGTCCTGCCTGCTGTCCCCTCTTTTCACCCGTTCTCCGTGCGTGTTTAGCTGTTGAAAAGTGCCGATCAAGTGAGGACTTATGTTTATGTTACAAGGAAGTCAGTTGATGATGAAACCGATGACGTACAGGGGCTGAGATTAAGGTAATTGGTCAAATTTGCGGGAAAGTTGCGGTGATTGTATAAAATTGCAAGGCCGCGAAAAAATCGCGCTGATTGGTTGAATTTCTCGAAATCGCAACTTCCTGGAGGGACTGACATGCGAACCGCTCCATAAACCAAAGTGGAAGTTAAAAATTGCACTCGCAGCAGTGGACTCTAAGTGACCCAGTAACAGCCTGTCTGCGTATCTGACATGAAGACAAGTCCCGGTAAACACACGGTGACCCGACCAAAACACAGAGTGAAGGGATAACAGTTCAGGGGCCAGTAACAGGCGGCCGGATGTGGCCTGCGTATTGACAGCCTCTGGTCTAGTGGGTGCGCAACAGAATTTCATAACATGGCTCAAGCACATTCAGCATTCACTGTATTTCACAGGGAAACCCAAAATGCTCCCACACATGTGACTTACAAGATGCAGGAGGTTTTTCAAGTCCCTCTGCTCCTTCACTTGCCATGACAACAGCTGCGCTTCACGAGTGAGTGTGGATTGAACATGCGGTCATCACGTGAACACAACACGCAACTTTCTCATCACGATCCGCGGACCACGTCCGTGCCGACCTGTGGAGAGGCATCCGTACGGATCAACGATGATCCGTTGCACCACTAATCCGTACGTCATAGCCTCCTTTCCCGCTGCATGCCATGCCTACTCATTGCACTTTGCATTTTGGGATGCCGGCTCCAAGGTGCCAAAGAATGTCAGCAAGAATCAGTTGTGGGTTGACTCTGAGCAGTGAAGAAGTCAAATGCCTCTTCCACATATACGTCAAATGTCGGATGCCACTCGCAAAAATACAGAAGTTTACAAACTTCAGAGTCAAGGCATGAAGGACGGGAAACTCAGACAGCAGGATGTAAAGGTACAAGAGCAGCTTGGTGAAATCAGAGGCGCTACAACGTGTGTGTGACAAGTCGAGCTATTGTTTGTTCCAGTTGCAAACAAACCCCTCCAGAAATCGAGTAAAAGTCAATGCGGAAGTCCTAAAAAAACTGCACTTCCTCCAGCGTCCACTTGAGGCTTGCTGCAGAAACACAGGAAACCACATACACACTAGGGCTGCCAAGATTTGTCGCTTAGTCGACGACAATCAAAATCATCGACGGCTTATTTAATAATCAATGTCATTGTTTACTTTTTGAAGCTTTGTTTTTTCTCTCGAAACTGCCGCTGTATCTTCCGCTGTCTTGTCTGCCTTTCTGTCCTTGACGCACATGCGCAGTAGTGGTAATCGGGGTCAGCTGTGATGTCCCCGGAAAAGTTATGCCCAAACAGTACCATGGCTAGCCGGCTAAGGAGCTCGAAAGTTTGGGAGCATTTTTCCAAAATAAAATGTGCAATGCAAAGAACTTGCCTTTCATGGCAGTACGACGGCGATGCACGAGCATCTGAAAAAGATACGTCGTGGCTGATTCAATTTCTGACAAAGAGGGACAGTCGTCTCGGTAAGCTAATGGGCTAGTTAGCTGCTAACATTAACATCAACAGTGAGCTATTTACTTAACAGTAATGTCATGTTTGAATAGGAAATGTGATGACGCTAATATTTATAACGCTACGTTACAGTGCTAAAAAAAATACGTTCCTCTTCAATGGACAACATTCACATCACCTCACATCACATTAAAAAATGTCAGAAATGCTGCTACAAGCTGCAAAGTTCATTAAAAGTTGAATGAACTATCATCTTAATTGTCTTTTATTTAGTTAGCACATACCTTAAACACTTCAAGCTGGAAATGAATGATTTATAAGAGCAGCTGCATGCTGGTGCAATAAGCTGCAATTTACGTATGATCCGATTAGTCGACTAATCACAAAATAATCGGTGACTAGTCGATTATCAAAATAATCGTTGTGGCAGCCCTAATACACACCCATTCAAAGAAGACGATCTTTACAGCAGAAATAAACGTGTTGACAGCCTGGTTCAAAGCAGCCTCTTCAAGGAACAGATGGGTGACGTCACGGATACTAGCTCCATTAATCATAAAGTCTATGGTCAGCCAGAATGAGTCGTGGGTTGACTCTGAACAACTAAGAGGTCAAATGCCTCTTCCAAAAAGGTCCATTCAAATGTTGGACGCCACTCACAAAAATACAGACGAGTCAAGCAGCTGTTTGTTCCAGTTGCAAACAAACAGTTCCAGAAATCGAGCGATTGAAGTAGAAACCTCCAGCCGCAGGCCCAGAATTTAAGCTAATAACGACAGAAACATGTTTTAGAAAAGTTTGTTCAGTTTGACCCTGTTAACATGGAGGAGGCGGGGCTTAAGACATATACTGCAGCCAGTCATCTACAGTATATGTCTATAAGATTAGGCTTCACTTGTCGGGAGCTGTCATGTCATTCATGTTTTAATAAATCTATCTGTGGTGAAACAGCCTTTCTTGTCCAATGATAGATAGTCTTGTGGTCCAGATAACAAAGAGTCCGGCTGGAAAGAACCTCACTCGTTTTTTCTTCAGACTCTGGATTAAAAGCAGAAAGTTGGCTTTTCACAAACCGCGTCTAAGGGTCTGTGAAGACCTACAGGCAAACTAGACTCATATTTTCTGGAGTAAAACTTAAAAAACCAAAAACCTTTCTGGAAAAAATTAAACCCCAAAGACTCTGCCGGGGGTTCTGGTCCGGAGAAGAGAGAGAGGGGACAATGGGGAAATACAGGAAGAGGAGATCTGGGAAAACTTTTACTCACAGCAGCAAAACATGCAAAACAAGAAACTGGTAAACAATGACAACTGTGTTCACTTAGAAGAGGCGTAGAGGACGAAGAAGAAGAAGAAGAAGAAGAAGAAGAAGAAGAAACTTAAAGTGATCATTGAGCTCCGAAACAATCACCAACAGTCACTGATGCTTTAACAGGTCCTACACACACACACACACCACACACACACACACACACACACACAACACACACACACCCACACACACCCACACCCACACACCCACACACACTCTCAAAGAGCTGTAATAACCTCACACCTGTAGAATAGCAGGTCCTCACACCCCCATCCTGCAACCTTTGATGTGTGTGTCTGAAAAGACAGGGGGAGGCAGGGTAGAGGGGTGTGTGTGTGTATGTTTGTGTGTGTGTGTTGGGGGTGGAGGGGGTTGCAGGAAGGAATGTTTCAGCAGAGTAAACAGTGTGAAGCTTCCTGTAGAAAACACTTCAAAGCCAGAAAGAGGAAACCAGGATACACACACACACACACACACACACCCACACACACCACACACACCACACACCACACACACACACACACACACACACGCACGCACATGCACACGTGCGCACCGACACAGACACAGACACAGGCAAGGCATCAAAGGTAGGAGGGAGTCATCTATCAACACAGGAAAATTAAAACCTGTGGATCGGGGGCACACACACACATGCACGCACGCACGCACGCACGCACACACATACATGCACGCACTCACACACACACACACTAAAATACACACTCAGAAGTTGAGATATTTCTTCTTCACGTTACAAACACGAAAAAACCTCACGTCTGTCACGTTTAAACATCTAAACACGACTTCTTAAAACTTTGTGTTTCACATGTCTCGACTATAAAGCTTATATTTTTTATAACTCTGGTGTTGAAAAGTGAAGCTCATGCAGAAGTGCTAAAAAAAGTGCAGTTCCTTCAGTGTCCACTAGAGGCTGACTCTAAAGCCGAAGAAACCCTGTCAGGGCTCATATTAAAGAAGTAAGCATGTTTACATCCTGGTACTAATATCACTGTTCTTTATTTGCTACAACTCTGCAGGGGAGAACTTTAGAACTCATCAGTTTTATCAGACAAAGGCAAATAGTTATGCTGAAATACTGATCAGCCGAAAGTTAGCAGGAGTCCTAAAGCGCTGACTCAATGTAACTAATGGTCAAACTAGAAACACACGAAGAGGTCGAGCTGAGGCGGGTCATTACATCAGACTTCCACCAGATCCACTGAGGGCCAGCTCCATGCTCTCTCGTCCGTCAACACCCATCGGTTGCATTTTCAGAACGAAGCACGGAGCAAGACCGCCGGAGAGCTTGAGTCATGTGACCGAGGTTTCCCCGTGGTAATCACTGAATCAAGGATTCTCCTCCTCCTCTCCTCATGCATGTTGTCTTTCTGGTCCTCTGAAAACCTCTGACCTGTTGACTCCAGGCCTGGCTCCGCTCATCATGACAGTGTGTTGTTGTAGTTAAGTGAAACACGATCTGGTGATAACACAGAGTGTTTTATTCTGAAAGTTAACCGGATGTTTTCATTTTGTTTTGGTGCCTGACTTCCTGTCCCGCTCCATCTGCTCTGTTGAGATTGATGCGTCGTGCTCCGGCATCCGGCAAAAATAGAAGTCCTGTGTATCTGATCCGGAGGGCTCTGACCTGCCGGATCAGAGACGCAGCCGGAACGCAACGGAGCAGATCCAGTGGAAGTTAACACATTGACTAGAATAGAAACCCATCAGATTCGAGGGACTGCAGCCTTTTTTTTTTACATCCAATATTATGTGTCTGCAGACTCAGATGTTACTGCCTCAGAACCCCAATACTGACACCTCATTTCTTGGACACTTGCGTTGCTGTGACAGTTAAGGTTAAGGTAAAGGTAAGGGTTACGGTTCGACGCTAAAAAAGCAGTCCTTGGCGGAACAACAAGGGCAGTCCAGGAAATGTGCTTGAACCTGCAGACAATGCAGCTCTCCTTAACGGCTTTATTTTTCAACGCCAGAGGTTACCACTTGTCAGAGATGTCGAAGTATATCTCAGTATCTTGATTCTCTTCCACTGTATTGGGATAGGCTATAGTATTCTAGCCTCTCAGGCCCTATTGTGGGCTGATCAGCACATCCCACACCCGACCTGCAGCCGCGACGTCAAGCACTACAATATAACTGACCAAATCCATCTTTACACCGGTGGTCTTGTTAACTTTTGCAGCTCATAAAGTGTCATCAGTTAAAACATTAATATCTGTTTCATAACCAGCTCAAAATTCCTCACAGAAGCTTAAAGATCACAGCTGTGAGTGATGTGGACCCAGGTCTGTGGGAGAACGGGATTAACAGGGATTAAACTGTGACAAATGTCGGCTACGCTCCTTCACTGACTTTTTAAGGACTTCAAATCCAAGGTTATAGGTTTTTAAAGTTGACATTGAGGTTTAGGACAAACGTGACCTCTTAAAGGAAGAAAACAAGATGCATGTGGAAGTACAACAGCTAATGAAAGCGTGGCTTCATGTGAGCGTTTGAGGTGATTGAAGATCTTTGTCTACAAAACAAAGTTCTGATTCAGGCTGAAACTTGATAAAAACCACAACTGATGGATGTTTTCCCAGCTACAATCATAAATGTGCACATACGTTGAAGTAAGATGAATGCGCAGACTTAAAAGTGGTTTAGGAACAAAGCAGCTACGAAGAGCAAAAGCAGAGAGGAGCACAGAGGAGGAGGAGGTGTATCCCTGCTTTCCACATCAAATGTTTTTAACAGACAACACAAAAGACAGGAAACCAGCTTTTACTACCTGTGATTCCCCCAAAACCACAAAGCTCAGATGGAAAGACCGGGAAGTGTTTCATAAAGTCCAGTCAATCGTCACAAAGTTTAAGATCTATTTCTGATTCCCTGGTTTGTTAAAGCTCAAACTCTGAGATGATGTTTATCACATTTGTTGATTACAAATCAGCTGATTGTAAACAAATAAACTCCAGATACAGAGACATAACTGAATAAGGAGGACGTTCTTCATCACCATAGAGAGGCAGAGGAAGGACAGAAGCACTTCAGGGACATTTTTCAGCTGTACTTTCTTAATGAGTTGATTGCAACTTTTGGTGAATCCTTTAACATCTTGATGATGTTTTATCTCAAAATACTTAATTTTATAGCCAATAATTGACATGAACATCAGCCTTTTGGTGTCACTGTTGAATTCTGCAAATACTATTACCTAAAAGAGCAATATGAAACATATTTTGGCGAAGTTTGTCACTTTTAAGCAGACTTTTCGCTTTTGGAGGACAGTAAACCACTTAAAAATGACATTTTTCGTAAATAAAAGTTGTTAGAAGTAGATAACAAGAGTGCCGAATATGAAAATACACCTGACTTATTTACAGTAGATGTACATTTTATTGTACAAGGTCTGCTGTTTTATAAAAAAGCCACATATGCTTAAATAAGCACCTTTAAAAATAGAGTTTGGTTCGTAACGCTGCGTAAAAACGGAGCCAACAAGAGGAGCCGAGTCTCCGGCTGACAGGTAAGAAAGGTAGCGTGACTGACGCAACCTGGAGTCTAAAAACAATGCGACCAAACAAACCTGAACTTCAAACGTTCGATCACTTTACCTCCAGGTGTTCATAAAGTCTGATAAATACGCAAACTGTCTCCATAAACAGACCCGATCGACGAAAACGGAACTTTTTGGGGACTTGAGGCGCCGCAGCAGCAGCAGCTTGAATCAGCTCAGATGTTGTAAAAACTTTGATATAAAAGGTGAGTTTGTGTTTTACCTTGTAGCCGCATCGCTCCTGGTTTGATCTTTTGTTTCCTGTGCTCGTAGATCCACTCGGAAAATAAAACAGCAGACATAAACCAGAGAGAGAGAGGAAGACACTTCGAGGGGCCGCCATTCCTCCCTCAAGTCTGAACAACTCTGTGAGGGAGAGAGGAGAGGAGCGACGAGGAGGTGTGTGTGAGTGAGGAGAGATGAGAGGAGTGTGGGGTGTGTGTGTGTGTGTGTTGTGTGTGTGAGTGTGTGTGTGTGTGTGTGTGTGTGTGTGTGTGTGTTTGTGTGTGTGTTCTGACTCTTTGTCGAGACTATAAAGGTGATAAAATCCGGTCCTCACTTCTTCAAAGGTTCTTTTGAGGCTTTAAAAAACCTGTATGGAAGCCCGGAGGAGGAAAAAACGAAGGCAAAAAATGCTCTTCATATTTTTCAAATGATGACATTAAGGTAAATATTACTCTTTAAATCCAAATTTTTAATAGTTTAGAAAAAAACAAATTTGGTTGCTAAGCGAGAAACATGAAAATTGAAAACTTTGATCTGAAACAAAAAAACACGAAGAGGCACAGATTTTGTTCTCAAGTGAAAAAAATCATGAAAAAGTGCAATTTGTTTCAAAGTGAAAAAAACATGTAAATTTGAAAATTTTGATTCAGATGTGAAAAAACATGAATAAAACTAAAATTTTGATACTGAAGCAAATAAACATGAAAAAGTGAAGTTTTTATTTTGACACAAAAAACATGAAAAAGTGAAAGTTTTAATTCTGAAACAAAACAACATGAAAAGTTAAATTTTGATTCAAAAATGAAAAACATGAAAAACTGAAAATTTTCATACCGAAGTGAAAAACAGGAAAAACTGAAAATTTTGACTTTGAAACAAAAAACACGAATAAGTGAAAATTTGCTCCTCAAGTGAAGAAATATGAAAAGGTGAAAGTTTTTATTCCGAAATAAAAAAACATGAAAAAGTGAAAGTTTTGATTCTGAAACCAAAAAAAACATGAAAAAGGGAAAAATTTATTTTGTTACAAATAACGTGAAAAAAGGGAAAATGTTTGATTCCGAAGTGAAAAAACGTGAAAAAGGGAAAATTTTGGTTGCTAAGCGAGAAACATGAAAATTATTGTGAATTAGTGTGTACATGTTATTCTCATCACTTAACATCTGCTTATCGACATTTAGCTACCCCGCAGCATATAATGGCTCAGCTTCCAACTTTGTGTCAAAACGCAGATCTCTAAAGCAGGGGTTCTTGAGTTGATTCTGGTTCTGTTTGCTTGAGTTTTGGTTCTGGTTCTGTTTGCTTGAGTTTGGTTCTGGTTCTGTTGCTTGAGTTTGGTTCCTGGTTTCTGGTTCTGGTTCTGTTTGCTTGAGTTTGTTATGGTTCTGCTTGCTTGACTTGGTTCTGGTTCTATTTGCTTGAGTTTGTGTTCTGGTTCAAACCCTAATCATAACCCCATCCCGATAACCCTAATCATAACCCTAACTGTAATCACTACTACCCTACTTTGGTCATTATTGTGGTGATGTTAAATTGTTGATGATTAGTAACGGAAAGTCTTAAAATGGTTGGGTTGCTTCATTGAGATGTTCTTATTTTACACAAAAAAAAAAAAAAATGCTTATTTACTTTGTGCATTGCCTTTACACTGCTTGGCATTCCCTGCACCCATATGGACTTGAAGCACTTTGTTACCCGTGCTGTTCTTGTTCCCTATTGTCTAGATCTTTGCTTGTGTTGTTCTTGTTCTCGTATGTACGTCACTTTAGATAAAAGCTTCTGCTAAATGCCATTGTAACATTGTAACATTGTAATCATAACTCTAACCCTGGACCCTAACCCTAACCCTAAAACCTACTCATAACCCTAACCCTAATCACAACCCTAACCCTAATCACAACCCTAACTCTAATCATAACCCTAACCCTAATCACACCCTAACCCTAATCACAACCCTAACCCTAATCATAACCCTACCCTAATCATAACCCTAACCCTAATCACAACCCCAACCCTAAATCACAACCCTAACCCTACCCCAATCACAACCCTAACCCTAATCACAACCCTAACCCTAATCATAACCCTAACCCTAATCATAACCCTAACCCTAATCATAACCCTAACCCTAATCATAACCCTAACCATAATCACAACCCTAACCCTAATCACAACCCTAACCCTAATCATAACCCTAACCCTAATCATAACCCTAACCCTAATCACAACCCTAACCATAATCACAACCCCTAACCCAAATCACAAACCCTATCCCTAATCCTAACCCTAACCCTAATCATAACCCTAACACTAATCACAACCCTACCCCTAACCTTAAACCAATCCCTAATCAGAATCACAACTCTAACCCTAAACCTAATCACAACCCTATCCCTAACCCTAACCCTAATCACAACCCTATCCCTAACCCTAATCCTGACCCTAACCCTAACACTAATCACATCCCTACCCCTAACCTTAAACCAATCCCTAATCAGAATCACAACCCTAAACCTAATCACAACCCTATCCCTAACCCTAACCCTAATCACAACCCTAACCCTAACACTAATCACATCCCTACCCCTAACCTTAAACCAATCCCTAATCAGAATCACAACTCTAACCCTAAACCTTATCACAACCCTATCCCTAACCCTAATCATAACCCTAACCCTAATCCTAATCCTAATCTTAACCCTAACCCTAATCACAACCCTAACCCTAATCCTAATCTTAACCCTAACCCTAATCCTAATCTTAACCCTAACCCTAATCACAACCCTAACTCTGACCCTAATCATAACCCTAACCCTAATCATAACCCCAACCCTAATGCCAATTATAAACCTAACCCTAATCATAACCCTAACCCTAACCCTAACCCTAATCACAACCCTAACTCTAACCCTAATCATAACCCTATCGCCAATCATAACCCTAACCTATCATACCCCAACCCTAATCCCAATTATAAACCTAAACCTAATCAAAACCCTAACCTAACTCTTATCACAACCCTAAACCTAATCACAACCCTAACCCTAACCCTAACCCTAATCACAACCCTAACTCTAACCCTAATCATAACCCTATCGCCAATCATAACCCTAACCCTAATCATAACCCCAACCCTAATCCCAATTATAAACCTAACCCTAATCAAAACCCTTACCCTAACTCTTATCACAACCCTAACCCTAATCACAACCCTAACCATAATCACAACCCTATCCCGTATCCTAACCCTAATCCTGACCTTACCTATAACCCTAGTCATAACCCTTACCATAATCATAACCCTATCCCTAATCCTAACCCTTATCCTATCCCTAATCCTAACCCTAATGCTAACCCTAATCATAGCCCTAACCCTAACCCTATTCATAACCCTAACCCTAAAACCAGTCACAACCCTAACCCTAATCCTAATCACAACCGTATCCCTAACCCTAATCACAACCCTATACCTAACCCTAACCCAAATCACAACCCTAAGCCTAACCCTAACCCCAATCATAGCCCTAACCCTAATCATAACCCTAACCCTAACCCCAACCCTAACCCTAATCATAACCCTAACCTTAATCACAACCCTATCCCGTATCCTAACCCTAATCCTGACCCTACCCCTAACCCTAATCATAACCCCAACCCTAATCCCAATTACAACCCTAACCCTAATCATAACCCTAACCCTAATCATAACCCTAACCCTAATCATAACCCTAACCATAATCACAACCCTAACCCTAATCACAACCCTAACCTAATCATAACCCTAACCCTAATCATAACCCTAACCCTAATCACAACCCTAACCATAATCACAACCCTAACCCAAATCACAACCCTAACCCTAATCATAACCCTAACACTAATCACAACCCTACCCCTAACCTTAAACCAATCCCTAATCAGAATCACAACTCTAACCCTAAACCTAATCACAACCCTATCCCTAACCCTAACCCTAATCACAACCCTATCCCTAACCCTAATCCTGACCCTAACCCTAACACTAATCACATCCCTACCCCTAACCTTAAACCAATCCCTAATCAGAATCACAACTCTAACCCTAAACCTAATCACAACCCTATCCCTAACCCTAACCCTAATCACAACCCTAACCCTAATCCTAATCCTAATCTTAACCCTAACCCTAACCCTAATCCTAATCTTAACCCTAACCCTAATCACAACCCTAACTCCGACCCTATCATAACCCTAACCCAAATCACAACCCCAACCCTAATGCCAATTATAAACCTAACCCTAATCATAACCCTAACCCTAAACCCTAATCACAACCCTAACTCTAACCCTAATCATAACCCTATCGCCAATCATAACCCTAACCCTATCATAACCCCAACCCTAATCTAATTATAAACCTAACCCTAATCAAACCCTAACCCTTATCACAACCCTAACCCTAATCACAACCCTAACCCTAACCCTAATCACAACCCTAACTCTAACCCTAATCATAACCCTATCGCCAATCATAACCCCAACCCTAATCCCAATTATAAACCTAACCCTAATCAAAACCCTTACCCTAACTCTTATCACAACCCTAACCCTAATCACAACCCTAACCCTAACCCTAACCTTAATCACAACCCTATCCCGTATCCTAACCCTAATCCTGACCCTACCTATAACCCTAGTCATAACCTTTACCATAAATCATAACCCGATCCCTAATCCTAACCCTTATCCTATCCCTAATCCTAACCCTAATGCTAACCCTAATCATAGCCCTAACCCTAACCCTATTCATAACCCTAACCCTAAAACCAGTCACAAACCCTAACCTAATCCTAATCACAACCATATCCCTAACCCTAATCACAACCCTATACCTAACCCTAACCCAAATCACAACCCTAAGCCTAACCCTACCCCAATCATAGCCCTAACCCTAATCATAACCCCAACCCTAATCCAATTATAACCCTAACCCTTATCATAACCCTAACCCTAACCTTAATCACAACCCTATCCCGTATCCTAACCCTAATCCTGACCCTACCCCTAATCATAACCCTAACCATAATCACAACCTACCACTAATCCTAACCCTTATCCTAACCCTAATCCTAACCCTAATGCTAACCCTAATCATAGCCCTAACCCTAAAACCAGTCACAACCCTAACCCCAACCCTAAACCCTAATCACAACCCTAACTCTAACCCTAATCACAACCCTAACCCTAACCCTAACCCTAGCTATAGGGTTAGTTGCCCTTGGAACTATTTGTATTGTAAAATGTATCGATGTAAATACTTCAGACCTGTACCATATTGATAAACAGATAACACTTCATTTTGAATCAAGTAACCACCACTTGTGTACTTTAAAACAGAGGGTCATTCATTCCTTGTGGACTTGACAGCATTTATACTTTTCAAATAATTGATTTTAAATGCTTTCAGAAAATTAATAGTAGCAAGACTCACATATCCCTTCGAGCCACCAAATGGTATCATAACAATTGGTGAATATGCTGTTTTGTAATGACACAGCACAATTTTATAATTTATTAGAAATGTATTCAAATTATTTCACGTACCCCCCACGCTATGGTTCACGGACCCCACTTTGAGAACAACTGCTCTAAAGAGCCAAAACTTACCAAAACTATAAAATATGTCATAACTTATATGGAAACATTAACTTTCAAAGCTGGATGAATAAAATCTACAATTAGTCAATTTTAATGACATAAACAACGATTTATTTTGATTATCTCTTACTATTTCTGTCAATTTTTTAGCAAAAAATGTCATACAACTACTGATCACAGCAGTCAGAATGAAAGGCTCAGGAGTTTTCTGAGTGTTAGTTGGACGACAGCATTTTAAGGAAACCACTTTGGGTCCACTAATACTGTGATAAACTAATTTTACCCTTTATTTTTGATATTTTAGAGCCCAACATTTGAGTTAATTGTGATTGATAACAAAATAATCATCATTGCAGCTCTAAATATTACTTTTCACCTTTTGTCCTTCTCTGATCATAAAGAGGAAACAACAAATGAGATCAAAACAAACTAAAGAGAGGAAAAGAACAACAATCCTTTGGAGTGTGTTTTAAATGTGTCATTGCTTCATTTATTGTGTATTTGCTGTGTAGTGTGTGCTAAACTCTGTCAAAACAGGCACATAACATCACAATACTGTACATGGTTTTGGATTTCTGTTAGTCTTTCTGTCCCTGAACTCCTCTTCAGTGTGTCCAAGGTCCTAAATCACCCTCTGGCTTACTTTAAAGGTTCTTTAATGGTTCTCTACCTGAAATATGTTTCCCTTGCATGTCTACAAACCCCCCGAAAATGAAAAAAATCCATTCTGCCCCTGTTCTGATTCTACACCTTTCTGTAAATATGTTCTGAAACGAGCCGTTTCAGTTCTCCATGTTTTTCATACGTCATAACGCCATCCCGTCTGTAACGGAAGTCAGAGCTCGGAGCTTGTTCAGCCCACAGACTGTATAAAATACAACTCAACTCCTCCTCTGTTTTTTCATTCCCTGCACACGTGTGCTAACAAGGAGCTTAGGAGGGAGGCATGCTAGTTGTAGGCTGTCTTAATAAACACAAAGGTCGGTTTTACTCCCCACGTCTGCAGATTTGAAGATCTAGTGGATGATTTTTGTTTTTAATGGAAAAATGCTAGTGCTAGTTAGTGTAGCCACATAGCTACATGTTACACAAATCTGTGACCAATCGTTCAGAAAGGTCCTGCTGCAGACGCTTCTCCATCAGGATCAGATTCTGGATCAAATTCAGAGGGTTGAAGTAACGCGGGTCTGTGAGCAGCCGTGTCTATGCATGCAACATGTAACATTAGATCAATGTGCTGGAGAGCCGAGGCCACATCCACTTCCTGAGGGGGTGTGGTCAGAGAGCTCATTCACATTTAGGCACAGACACAGAAACAGCCTGTTCTGAGCAGGGCTGAAAAGAGGGGTTTACAGGCATCCCAAAATCTGATTTCAAAGTGTTTTTTTGAGCAATAACTTTAAAGACATGGATTGGGGACCTCTTAGACCAATATATTTGATGAAAAAGACCATAATATGTCACCTTTAAGGTCAGTTTGAAGAGTATCAGAGATCACTTTCTGTTTACCCTCCTCACAGGAGCTGAAATGAGGCACTGTATGCCCTCTAGTGGTGAAAGTAAGTAAGAGTGGGAAGGTCTATCAGTGGTGTGAAGTACTCAAACCTTTGTATTCTGTAAAAACAATGCTCACATAAGTGTATAAATACTTTATCATTAATAAATCAACCAATCTTTATTTATAAAGCGCCATATCCCAACAAACGTTATCCTCAGACTCTTTCCAAACAGAGCAGGTCTAGACTGTACTCTATGTTTCTATTATTAACAAAGACCCAACATCAAGACCAGATAAGATCCAGTCCCATCTTACAGACAGGACTCAGTCTGATCTCATCTTAGTCCACCATGAGCAGAGCACTTTGCAGCATTTAGCAAGTTATAGTGGCAAGGACAAACTTCCTTTAACAGACAGAAACTTCCAGCAGGACCAGACTGTTATTTAAGTTTCATGTTAAAATGCAAAGCGATTCTCACTGGTGTCTTGATTGGGAATCAAATAATGCAATGAAATCTACTTTATGATCTTGACTTTTACATTATTATTCACATAAATGCTTCACTGCTACACCAGAGTGCTCTGAAACCATGACTTGAAGGGAGGAGGAGACGCTTCAGAGTGTTTCATCCTCAGGTCTGCGGTGATTCCCTCACTCCTAAATAGCGGTCTGTCTGCTTCTGTGATGTTTCTGCACGCCCACTTCAGTCTGATTAGCTGCACCTGTGTGCTTAGCTCGTAGGTGGTCTCTATTCAGCTCTCTTTCCAATCTCAGCAGATGTGTGTCTAACATGAGTCTGGTCCTGCTGGAGGTTTCTGCCTGTTAAAGGAAGATTATCCTTACCACTGTAACTTGCTAAATGCTGCAAAGTGCTCTGCTCACAGTTGATTAAGATGAGATCAGACTGAATCTTTAAATAAGATGGGATTGAATCATATCTGATCGTGATGTTGGGTCTTTGTACATAATTAAAACGAGAGTGCAGTCAACTGAGCTGTCTAGAAGCTGTTTAAAATTAAATGCGACCCTCAAAAGGACAGTGGTGTTCTTATTTTCTAGCTCAGTGGCAGCAGAAAGCAGGGAAATGCTGCAGCAGCTTAACTACACACTGAAAGGGACAAAATAGCAAATCATGTTAATTTTGGCCTTGAATCAGCCTTTTCATGAATTGAGCAAAGTTTGTCTGATTTTCCCCTCCTGAAATGAGACTGTTAATGGGAACGGTCATTGATTAAGAATTTTGTACGATATAAAGAACATGAAAATACATTTATACATTTAATAATAATAAGAATATAATAATAATAATAATAATAATAATAAATTTCCCTTTAATTCAAAATTATTAATCAATACTTTTTTTTTAAACCACTTGTTTATATTTATATTATATATACATGGTTCCTGCACACTATTTAAAATCGAATTTAAGACCGAAACAGGCTAAAAAAATATGTCATTTTAGCTTAGGCAACTTAAAATAAACACATTCGAAAATATGAAATGTATCCTAAGTTTGAAAGCTCTTTTTACTCTATTAACAAGTTAGATAATCCAGTGTTTTTATCTAAGAGGAGGAAAAAAAGACATTCTCCCTCAACCCCCAATAAACACAGGATGCGCACCGCATCAATATAAGATAAGATAAGATAGTTCTTTATTCGTCCCACATACGGGGAAAGTAGACAGTGCACAAGAGTATAAAGCAAACAAGAGCCATAGTTTATCACGGTATTAGTGGACCAAAAGCCTATAAATAGCAATTATTAAAACGTTATTATCAATTATTCAAAAATTAAAGAGGTAAAAATAAGCATCTCTTAAAATATATGTTCACAACTAAATAAGTACATTTACAAATATTTCCAAAACCAGTCACACGGTGAAAAAGTGCACAGACTAGAAGCTGAGGTATAAAAACAATGTACAGAAGAGATCTGAGAGGATGGGTAGAAAGAGGTATAGCAATGTGAGAAGAGAAGGATGAACTGGATTGGGAAATATTGCACTTGAGTCCGTTTGGTGATATTAGTGTTATTGTTATAGAGTCTGACCACTGCAGGAAGAAAAGACCTGCGGTATCTCTCCGTGAGACACCGCGAGTGAGAAGTCTGTCACTGAACGAGCTTCCCAGTGTTGTTATGGTCTCCTGGAGGGGGTGTAACGTATTGACCATCAGAGAAGATAGCTTTGCTATCATCCTCCTGTCAGCCACCACCACCACAGGGTCCAGCGGGCAGCCCAGGACAGAGGCTGGACTTCTTCACCAGTCTGTTCAGCTTCTTCCTGTCAGCAGCAGAGATGTGCTTCCCCAGCAGACCACTCCAAAGAAGATGGCTGATGCCACCACAGAGACAAAGAAGGACTTCAGGAGAGCCCCCTCCACACCAAAAGACTTGAGTCTGATGAGCAGAAAGAGTCTGCTTTGTCCCTTCTTGTAGAGTGCGTTGCAGTTGTCTGACCAGTCCAGTTTATTGTTCAGGTGAACACCCAGGTACTTGAAAGATTTCACAATCTTGGTGTGGGAGGAGGGGCTTGCGTCTTTTGAAATCCACCACCAGCTCTTTGGTCTTTCCTGCGTTGATGTTATGTTGTCTTTGCACTGTTCTCAAATAACATAGGCATTAAATGATTTGCCATACATCAAAATCTGTTTCTTTATCTTTTAACATTTTAAACAGCATACATTTTTGGGGAACTTGGGTTATTTATTTGATAAATATGTCAGTTAAAAGCATGCAAGATAGGGACTTGGTCCGGTGAGCGCGGACCATGTAGGACGGTTTTTCGCGGTACCTAGCTCCTCAGGAATGTGTCACCTTTGCACTTAAACTATCTTTCTATAACCGTCCATCATTCTCTCCTTGTTTTACGTGGCCCAAAGTACTCTTACCGCCACTTCTTTTTGGACTATAACCCTATAAATGGCGAGTTCTTCGGACTAAGAGTGAGTCTTCTAAGTCCGGCCGGGGTAGGCCGTAACCCCAGCCCCCTGAGCCCGTTTCCCCAGAGAAGCCCGATGCTAACGAAGCTATACTACGTAGCATTAAAGTGATGATTGATGACCTGCGGGTGGAAATCGTTACAAGTTCGAGTCCATAATATCACAACAGTGAAAAAGGAAATGGCTGTCGGCCCTGAGACCGTTGGAGGAAAAAGTAGCTTCGCATGACGGGACTATTTCAGACCTCGAGCGCTCGGCTAACGAACACGATGACCAGCTAACCTAGCATGCAGGCATGCAGACATCACAAGCTCTCTGCTACCGTGGAATCCCTGAGCAAGAAGTGTGAGGATTTGGAGGCACGCTCCAGATGGAACAATATCCGCCTAGTAGGTATGCTGAGGGGGACCGAGGGTC
Source organism: Notolabrus celidotus (assembly GCF_009762535.1). Classification (NCBI taxonomy): domain Eukaryota; kingdom Metazoa; phylum Chordata; class Actinopteri; order Labriformes; family Labridae; genus Notolabrus; species Notolabrus celidotus. Next base: position 22,548,797 of record NC_048272.1, read on the forward strand.
CCAGACCTACGGAATTCGTGGCCCAACTCCTGCAAGACTTGCTGGAACTCGAGTCCAAACTTGTGCTGGACAGGACCCATCGTACGCTATGTGCTACACCGAAGGATGGAGAGCCACCACGGCCGATGGTCATCAGGGTGACCCAATTCCAGGCCCGGAATGTGATTCTACGCCGTGCCGGAGAAGCTTCCCCCCTCCAACACAACGGTAAAAGGTTATACATCTTTCCAGATTTTACCGCAGCGGTGGCCAAGCTGAGGGTGGCCAAGCTGAGGGTGCCTTCATCAGGCCAAGCATTGGAGACATTCAGACAGGCATAAAAGAACACAATTAAAATGACAAATATGATAAAACAGAAAAGAAAAGGAAAATTAGAAATATATTAAAAAATACATTACAATTTTAATTTAAAGTGAGTTAAAATGAGCTAAGATAGGAAGGCAGTGGCAATAAGAAAGTCTTAATCTTTGATTTAAAAGAGGTGAGAGTTGGAGCAGACCTACAGCTTTCAGGGAGTGTGTTCCAGATATGTGGTGCATAATGACTAAACGCTGCTTCACCATGTTTTGTTCTGACTCTAGGGACTGAAAGCAGACCATACCTGATGACCTCAGAGGTCGAGGTGGTTCATAAAGTAGTAGCAGATCAGCAATGTATTTTGGGCCTAAACCATTCAGTGCTTTATAAACCATCAACAGGATTTTAAAGTCTATTCTCTGACAGACAGGAAGCCAGTGTAGAGATCTAAGAACTGGAGTGATGTGGTCTACTTTTTTGGTCCTTGTTAGGACTCGAGCAGCAGCATTCTGTATGAGCTGCAGCCGTCTGATGGACTTTTTAGGGAGTCCTGTAAAGACCCCGGTACAGTAGTCTAGTCTGCTAAAGATAATGCATGGATGAGTTTTTCTGCATCCTGCTGAGACATAAGTCCTTTAATCCTTGATATATTCTTAAGGTGATAGTAGGCAGACTTTGTAATTGTCTTAATGTGGCTGCTGAAATTAAGGTCTGAGTCTATGATTACACCAAGGTTTCTGGCTTGGTTTGAACATTTCATCTGTGCAGATTGGAGCTGAGCAGTAACCTTTAACCTTTCTTCCTTGGCTCCAAAAACAATCATTTCAGTTTTTTCTTTGTTTAACTGAAGAAAGTTCTGGCTCGTCCAGTCATTGATTTGTTCAATGCATTTACTCAGTGTTTGTATGGGACTATAATCCTCTGGTGATATGGTGATGTAAATGTGTGTGTCATCTGCATAGCTATGGTATTTTACTTTGTTGTTTCTTATTATCTTACCGAAGGGGAGCATGTAGATGTTGAATAGCAGAGGCACCCAGAATGGATCCCTGAGGTACTCCACATACGATTTTCATCCGCTCAGATGTGTATTACCTATAAACACAAAATAGTCCCGGTCATTTAAATAGGACTAAACCAATTTAGTACTGCACCAGAGAGTCCCCACCCAGTTTTCAAAGTCTGTCCAGTAGTATCTTGTGGTCAACTGTGTCAAAAGCAGCACTAAGGTCAAGTGATACCAAAACTGAGATTTTGCCAATTGTCTGTGTTTAAATGAATATCATTGAGGACCTTGACTAGAGCGGTCTCTGTGCTGTGATGTGATCGGAATCCAGATTGGAAAGACATCAAAACAGTCATTTATCATTAGATAATTGTTCAATTGTTGAAAAACAGCTTTTTCAATAATTTTACTTAAAAAAGGGAGGTTTGATATTGGGCCTATAGTTGTTCATGCTCTGATGCATTAATTGTTCTTCTTCAGGAGGGGTTTAATTACTGCTGTTTTCATGGCCTGGGGGAAGACACCTGGAGGAAGAGACATGTTGACAATTTGAAGCAGATCTGAGGTCATGCAGTCTGAAACCTTTTTGAAAAATGGGGATGGTAGAATATCAAGGCAGCAGGATGAGGATTTCAAATTTTGTATTATATCTTGTAGGTTTTTGTAATTTATTGGATTAAATTGTGTCATAGTGATTGAGTTGTTTTTTGGTGGACACACAGATAACACATTCCCAGTACCTCGTACAGTGGAGTTACTGCTTGTCTGATTTTCTGAATTTTGGCGGTGAAGAAGAATGCAAATTCATTGCAGGCCCTGGTAGATAAATGTTCAGAGGCCACTGGCACAGGGGGGTTTGTTAGCCTGTCGACTGTAGCAAACAGGGCGCGTGCATTATCTTTGTTTTTGGTGATAATGTTTGAGAAGAAGGTCTGCCTTGACTTTTTCAGTTCTAGATTAAACATGTGAAGTCTTTCTTTATAAATGTCATAATGAACCTGAAGCTTTGTTTTACGCCACCTGCGCTCAGCTTTTCGACATTCCTTTTTTTCATGTTTGACCTGCATGGTATTCCTCCAAGGCGATTTTTCTTATTGGAGACCACTTTTACTTTAGTTGGTGCAATGGAATCAATAATATTTGTAATTTTAAAAGTGAAATCTTCTACAAGTTCATTTGCAGAGAACCTAGAGAGGGGGGTTTTGGAAGAGAAAGCCTGAATAAATATATCACTGGTACTTTCAGTAATGTAACGTTTTGAGATAACCTCAGTTTGAACATTAGTGTTCACAGATAAATCACTTTCAAAGAAAACACAGCAGTGATCACAGAGAGCAACGTCAGATACCAGAACCTTGGAAATGTTTAGACCCTTGGAGATAACCAAGTCTAGGATGTGGCCCCTGTTGTGTGTGGGCTGCGTCACATGCTGAGTGAGTCCAAAGTTGTCAAGGACATAACACAGTTCTTCAGTCACTCTGTCCTCAGGTTTGTCAACATGGATGTTAAAATCACCAACAATTAAAACAGAATCAAAGTCAGTGCAGATAAGAGACAGTAGTTCAACAAGGTTATCAAAGAAATCAGTACAGTATTTAGGTGGTCTGTAAATATTAAGAAATATAGACCGAGAGGATGTATTTAACTGAAGAGCCACATATTCAAAAGAAGTGAAATTTCCATAAAACACCTGCTTGCATTTGAATAACTCATTAAAAATAATACTAACACCTCCTCCTTTTTTATGCATTCTAGTCTCACTCACGAAAGAGAAGTTTGGAGGGCATGATTCAATGTGTACAGCTGCACTGTTATCTTGGTCTAACCAAGTCTCCGTTAAAAACATAAAATTGAGATTATGTTTAATAATTAAATCATTTATTAAAAAAGATTTGCCTCCCAGAGACCTGATATTAATAAAGCTAAGTTTAGTGAGTTAAAACCAGTTGTGTTATTTTTTACAGCTGTTTGTGGCTGATGAGGAATTGGAGCTAAATTTAATAAGTTGGCAGATTTAGTCGAGTATCTTCTGTTTCTTAGCAGATTTACCCTTTTTCTATTTCCTGCCAACAGAGGAATTGAGGAGGCTACCTGAATTCCACAGGGCCCCCGGCTTTTCCTGGTTGAAAACATTAATGATATCAGCTTTGAAGCCTGGACCCGGCCCATATCAGTTAGAATTGTTATGATGATGACAATTCTGAGGAGGTGAAGGGGCTTTGAGAAGTTTCTGTGATGGTGGTTTCGGGCGTGGTGGTGGGCTGGGGGCTGGGCGATGGGGAAGATTTAGGGAAGAAAATATGGGATTTGGACGGGGTGTAAGCTTGATTCCAACATTGACAAGCTTTTTCATCTCATCTGTAAAATCCAGGAGGGGGGAGGAGGGAGAGAGAGTGACTGGAGAGGGCGGCGAGTTGGCTGGGGTTTGGGGTGGTGAAGAATAGACGTCTCCTCCTGATGGCAGTGGAGGCCACTCCTCTTGTTGGGGGGGTGGAAGATGGCCGCAGTGGAGGCCACTCCTCTTGTTGGGGGGGTGAAGATGGCCGCAGTCTAGGACGCTCCTCTCGTTGGGGGGTTGAAGTTGGCGGCACTGGAGGACGCTCCTCTTGTTGGGGGGTTGAAGTTGGCGGCACTGGAGGACGCTCCTCTTGGGGGGGTGAAGGTGGCGGCGATGAAGACTCCTCCTGGCTCAGCGATCTCAGTCGTTTTCCTCCAGAGTGTGGTCTTATCTGCTGTTTTGTTTTGTCTTGTCTCTTATCCTTGGCCAGGGAAGCTGGTGTGTGATACACAGAGTAAAATAGGTTGGAGGTGAACAATCTTACTCCTGACTTGTTGAGGCAAAATCAATCTGCCTTAAAACGGTGTCTGCGTTCCCAGAAAATATTAAAATTGTCAATAAAGTTCACTGATTGAGCAGCACATGTAGCTTTGAGCCATTTGTTCAAAATCAACAGCCTGCTGAATCTCTCATCCCCTCTTCGGACAGTCGGTAGAGGGCCACTGATAAACACCACAGTATCAACAGATCTGACTTTGCGCAGCAGATCAGTAAAATCTTGTTTCAATACCTCAGATTGTTGCTTCACAACATCCAAGGCCCCAGTGTGCAGAATGAGCGATTTCACCGTTGTGTGGTCAGCAACAATGTCCAGAATTTTGTCATAGATGTCAGAGACCAAATTGTTGGTGAAGCAGAGGACTTTGGTGTTTCTCTTGCCACAGAGGCTACTGACCTCTTTCATGGCACCATCGCCCACGATCAGTGTTTCAGGCCCAGTCGTCAGCTCCCTCTGAGGCCTTTTGCTTATAGATTTGGTCTCGTACCTTCCCTTGGTCTTTGAGGACACAGGGTTTCTCAGGTCCTGGGATGGAGAGTCAGGATCTTGTGAAAGTGGTGCAAATCTGTTCTCTAAATGTATCTTTGTTTCTTCTACAGGTTTGCTCTTACTTGTAGTTTTTACTGCTGTCCATGGCTGTTTCCTCCTTGGTAGAGGGGTTGAGGCAGCACTCCTTCTGGATGAGAGTGCAGGCCAGCCAGTCGCATCACAAATCTCAGGGCGCTGGGCTCTGCCTGTTATCCGTTCTCTCATGTCCGTGGGAAACGTTTTATCTTTAGGCCTAGCGCCAAGAGTGTTCCAGCTGGTCCCAACTGCACAGTCCTCCTGTTTTGGAGTGTCATTGTTTGGGCTAACTAGCCGTGTGTTAGCAGGTACATGTCTGCTGCTCTGACCCCATGGAAGAGTGGTGTCATTCCCGCATAGTCCATTCACTTCCACATTTGAGAGAGATAGCTGCTGTTGATGGAGACTGTCTGATTTCAGAGGAAAAAATGGAGCAGCTTAATTCAAGATCCTCCCAGGATTCAGAGGGTACTAGTGTAATGGATATAAAAGTGATCTTCAAGAGTGAAAGGGTTAAAACAGTGTTAAAACTGTAAAAACAGTATAAAATAGTATATAAGTGTGTTAAAAACAGTCTAAAATTCATTTATAAAATATGTTATAGGTTAAAATGTTAATTCATTTTGCTAAGTTTAAAATGTAAGTTATATGAGTAATCGTTTGGTTTTGTTGGACTTGTTTTATTTGTTGGACACTTCCGATTTTTAGCCAGTAGGGGGAGCACGTTGCTTGTGGCTGGTCATTACAATTTGGAATGAAAGCCAGCAACAGCGTGTTTGTCTTTCTTTTCATTTCTCCCCGCTACAGGTAAGGAAAGTGCATAAAAACACAGGAATAACTATTTATGTGTTATCGTAGTGAATATAAATATGTGTGTGATGACATAGTTCTGTGTAGAGTTGGTTTAGTCAGTTTGTCAAGTGTTTGAATGAAAGTAACGGCAGATGCTAACGTTGTTATTAGCAGTTGCTAGCGTGAATGTGCAATCAGCGTGGTGTTAGACACGTACAGCGCCGGATGGCGGAAGAGTTCATTATTACGGTCCACTTTTGCATATCAGTTATATGATGCAGGGCACTGTTGAAGAAATGTATGTTTATTCTGAATCGTCATGTCATTACAATTTGGAATGAAAGCCAGCAACAGCGTGTTGTCTTTCTTTTCATTTCTCCCCGCTACAGCACGCTGTGCAGGGGTGTAACATTTGGAGGCACCGCTGGGATGTGTTTTGCCAGGGCCAGCTTCTACCCCAGATAGATGTCCCAGAGCATCACACAGCCCCTTTTATACTATCCAGTCATTGAGAGCATAAGGTGAAACGGCTACAGTGGGACCCAGACAGCCTAAGGACAGAGTGTATGCGATCTGAGGTATTCCTACATACTAGGAGAGCAGCTACCACTCCTCCAGGGTTAAAGGCACCACTTCACGTCATTAATATCCAAGCTTCTCTACTGAAAGATGGATTCATCAGAGTTGGAACAATTGCAACTTGAAGTAATTGGAGAGTTGTGTCTACTCTCTAGAGACAGTTTAGTGGAACTATGTGACTTTCTAATTATAGCAGGCCCAACGTTCGAGCATGTTACCGGCAAGAATAGAACAGCCCTCATCACACTGATATCAAGCCACATCCAGAGGGAGGAGCTAGAAGAACTGGAGGATAAAGGAATGTCTGACTTACTCCGCCTCCATGACAAAATCAGTGAACTCCAGACAGCTAAAAAAAATGAAACTACAGGGGAGGTAAATTCAGAAGAAACATCATCAATAGAGAAACAGGATGAAAGTCCAGAGAAGGAAAATATAGTGAAAGGAGTTGAGGCTTTGCAGCTTTATCCGACAACAACACAGAGACATGATGAGAGACATGGTCTGAAGGATGCAGAAATTAATAATGTGGTTTCAAGCAGAACGCCACCACAGAACACATCCTATTATCATCCGCCTCCCACATGGCATAAGGATTTTAAAATATCTGGCCAAATTGGTGAGGCCTGGACAGAGAGACCGACTTACCTTTTCAAGTTTAGCTCGCCAAATCGAACATGGACTGAGCAAAGGACTTCCGGAATCTGAGATTGTAGATGCAGTGATTCGAGCAATTTCTCCCGGCATGCAAATTCGCAGTTATCTCGAGGGAAAAGCTAACCTGACCTTACCAACATTAAGGAGGATACTTCGCTCACATTACCAGGAGAAGAGTGCGACTGAACTCTACAAACAGCTGACTTCGGAGGTTCAAGGCATTAAGAAACCCCACAGAATTTCCTCATTCGTACTTTTGACCTTAGGCAGAAGATTTTGTTTGCCTCACAGGAAGCAGAGTCGGGCCTCAAGTATGATCCAGAGTTAGTCCAGAAACATGTTTCTTCACACTGTGTTAACTGGACTACAAAATGACAACATAAAACGTGACCTCAGACCATATCTTGAACAGCATGACATTTCTGATGAACTGTTACTTGAGAGACTGAACACAGCCTGTGCATATGAGGCAGAGAGCCAAAGTAAGAAAAAACAGTTGGGGCAAAACAACGTCCTGTCAGTGTTCACTCAGCCCAGTCCAGCAACACCCCTGTTGAAAAGAATGAGAAGCAATCAGCTCAACAAAACACAGGTAAAGTCCTCTTAATGTACTGTCTCAGCTTGAAGAAATGAGGTCTGAAATGGCTTTACTAAAAGATCTTAAAGCTGAAGTGTCCCAGATCAGAGAGTCTATGCAGCAGCCCCTGTACATGTCCAGAGAACAACACAAGCCGCAGACAGGATGACCAGATGGTGCCACGGCTCAGCAGTTCGCTGTCAGCAGGTACAAGATCCACCCCCGAGATACTGGGTTTCCACCTGGTCCTGGACAGAGAGGTGAGACTGCTCATATCAGCAAAAGTTTGCTCCACTGTTTCCGGTGTGGCAGCAGTGAGCATTTCCTGCTGGTTGTCGATACAGAGGACAGAGACATTTTGCAGGTGACCCCTTAAACGAGGAAAGGCCGCTCGCGAGGGACAGGGAGTGACCAGTTACACAGAAGTGTCCCAGCTCTGTGCTCACTGTGGGCAGAAAGGGTGAAGAGGAAAGACTGAGGCAATGTGCATCATGTAAAAAGAGCTTTATTGTTCCAAGTCCTGTCAAGCTAACAATTGGATGTTGCACAGAGAAAAGTGTAAATCATTAACAAGTATGTCTGCGAACACTCACTCAAGAAGAAAAAAAAACAAGCTAATGTGCTCCACTAGTTGGAAAAAAACATGTGATCGATTGCTACATCCAGGGTGAAAGGGTGCAAGCTTTGTGGGCTCAGGCTCCCAAGTACAATAATTGATGAACAGTGGAAACAAGAACGTTTACCGGATGTAAGACTGAGAGACATTTCTGAAATTCTGGACAGTGCAGAGACACTAAACATAGTGGCAGCAAATGGCGAGAACATGCCATATGCAGGATGGGTGGAGGTCACTTTCAGACTAGCTCCAAAGAAGCACCCATCACAGAAGTTATTGTTCCAGCACTTGTAATGAAAGGTAACAAGTTTGTTTCGTCCCATCATTGGCTCAAATGTCATTGACCTCATCATAGACTGTAGCACAACACTCTAACTCCGCTGAGAGGGAACGCCTCAGTCACACAGTGAGAGCAGCATTCCCGGACATAAAGCCAAGTCAAGCACAAGCCTTTGTAGAGCAAGTAAGTGTTGAGGCAGAGTAAAGAGTAATGTGGTGAAGACAAAAAAAGAGATGGTCAACATACCTAAACACATGTCTGTCAAAGTTGAGTGTAATGTAAATATGTCCTCACCATCTGAAGATACAACACTTATTTTCGAGCCAGATGTGAACCCCCGCTGGTCAGAGGGACTTCCAATTCTGTGACACACTAGTAAAAGTGACAAAAGGTAATAAACCATCTATTACTGTCAGTGTGCAGAACCCCACAGACCATGACATAGTACTGACAGGTAGGACTATGATTGGGACTGTCCAGCATGTTCAGGCAGTTTATCCCAGCCTCCATATTCGAGGGTTGCCGGCCCCCTCCTCCTACCTCAATGAATCATATCAGAGTTGAGAAAATCAAGCAACTGATGATTTATGGGACCCACCTGTGAAGCTGAGCCACCTCAGTGAACCCAGAAAAGGGAATAGCTCACCAAATGTTGAGAGAAGAGTCAGCTTCCTTCTCAAAAACAGACGACGATATTGGCTGTATTGAGAAACTTCAACTGAGCATATCTCTGAAAGACACTGAACCTGTTGCAAAGACTTACCTCTCTGTGCCAAAGCCATTATACAGGGAGATGAAGGATTACTTGCATGATCTCATCGCACAAGCTGGGTGGAGAAATCTAGTTCACCATATGCATCACCTGTTGTTTGTGTTCGAAAGAAAGATGGAACTCTGCGACGTGTGTATTGACTTCCGAGAAGTGAACAGAAAAACTCTGCCCGATCGCCAGCCTATTCCAAGAGTGCAGGACATCATTGTGAGGGCTCGGAGGAAACTCCTGGTTCTCACTCTTGGATCAAGGTAAAGCTTACCACCAAGGCTTCATGGCAAAAGAAAGCAGACCTATGACAGCTTTTTGTGACACCTTGGGGTCTATACGAATGGATCAGAATTCCATTTGGCCTGATGAACGCTCCAGCTGCCTTTCAGCGATGCATGGAAGAATGTCTGGAAGGTCTACGAGATGAGATCTGCATTCCGTACTTGGATGACACCCTTGTCTTCAGTCGATCATTCGAGGACCATGTTGAAAATGTGAGAACCGTTTTGCAGCGGTTACGACAACATGGAATTAAACTAAAGCCAAGTAAGTGTGAGATGTTCAAGCGTGAGGTACGCTACCTAGGACGCATTGTGTCCGCTGAGGGTAGTAAATGGACCCTGCTGATACTGTCGCTGTCAGAGCATTGAGGAGAGAGAAAGCCAAAGACTGTGGGGGAGCTGAGAGCAGTTATGGGACTACTGAGCTACTACCGACAGTATATTAAGGATTTCTCTCGCATAGCAGGACCTTTGTATGCGCTGCTTGAAGGGGGGACCTGAATCAAATGAACAGAGGAAAAAGAACATATGGACAGGAGACTAAAGGGAAACATCAGAGGAGTTCCCTCACATAAAGTGATCACATGAGACTGACATCACCAACAGATACTGGGAAAAATTGATTGATTGTCTGGTTGAGCCACCTATACTTGCATTCCCAGATTTCAACAAATCATTCATCCTGCACACAGACGCATCCAACCAAGGTTTAGGTGCAGTACATGTATCAAGAACAGAGACAAGCTGCGCGTATGCCTACAGCATCCCGCCCCCTGACCAAAGCAGAGAAGAACTATCACCTTCATTCAGGTAACTAGAATTCCTTGCCTTGAAGTGGTCATTGTACTGACACGATTCCGAGACTATCTGATTGGTTCATCGGCACTGTCTACACAGACAACAATCCACTTACTTATGTGTTGTCAACAGCAAAGCTCAATGCAACAGGGAAGGTAGATGGGTTGCATGAACTAGCTGATTTCCATCTTACCATCAGATATCGCCCTGGAAAAGAAAACTGTGATGCTGATGCACTGTCAAGGATGCCTGTGATATTGAGCTGTGATAGAACAATGGACAGAGGAAATGTCTTCTCCTTCGTACAGGCTACAGTACAGGCAGCAGAAACAGACTCCTACACAGCTTGGTCAGTGATGGCGGTAGTGTACTGTTACAGATGAGGGGACGTTTACCTCTTTTCAAGAGAAACCATACGACAGGCTCAAGAAGAGGACCAAAATATTGGCCCTGTCGTCTGTCTGCAAGAAGTCCGATAAAAGACCGGTGGGACCAGAACTTAGTCATTCAGTGTACAGAGCAAGTGGCTTCTGCATGATTGGAACAAACTCAGCTTAAACGAAGATGGAATACTGTAATCGAAAAACTGCAACCAGAACACAGCTTGTGCTACCGTCAAGGTGTGGAACGCACACCATCACTTGTTCGAGACCGTTTCTTCTGGCCACACATGCAGAGAGACATTGAGCATTATGTGCTAAAGCGATGTGCCCTGCCTCAAACAGAAGAAGCCCTTCAGAGAAACAAGAGCTCCTCTTACACCTGTTGTCACGACTCAGCCATTCGAGTTGATATCCCATTGACTTTCTGCACTTAGGACAAGTGTAAGGGTGGATATGAATACATCTTGGTGGTAGTCGACCATTACACAAGATTTGCGCAAGCCTATGCCACACATCAAAATCTGCAAAGACTGTTGCTGACAAGATTTTCAACGATTACGCGCTGAAGTTTGGTTTCCCTTTGAGGATTCACCATGACCAAGGAGTGAATTCGAAAACCAGTTATTTGCACAACTTGAAAAAAACTGTGGAGTGATGGGCTCTAGAACAACACCCTACCACCCAGAGGGTAATGGGCAAGTGAGCGTATGAATCGTACCCTGCTGCAAATGCTGAAAACACTCACTGTGAGCCAAAAGTCAAATTGGAAAGAGTCACTGCCAAAGCTCATGTATGCTTACAACAGCACTCGATGTGAAGTCACAGGCTTCTCTCCATTTTATCTTTTATTTGGGAGGTCACCGAGACTGCCTGTTGACTTGTTGTTCGGCTTGACGCCTGAAACTGGAACTATTCATCATCGGGAATATATGAGGATATGGAAACAGCAAATGCAAGAAGCATACAAGATTGCTACTGAAAATGCAAAGAAATGTGCTGAGAGAAGCAAGCGAAACCATGACAACAAAGCAAGAAGTTCTGTGTTACATGAAGGTGACCGTGTTCTGGTAAAGAATATGACACCCCGGACAGGGAAACTTCGGAACCACTGGGAAGACTGCATTCACAAGGTCATTCGGCAGGTTGGAAAAGATATGCCGATATATGAAGTGTTGCCTGAGCAAGGTAAAGGCAGAAAAAGTAGGATTCTGCATCGTAATCTTCTTTTGCCGTGTGACCACTTGCCCCTGGAGATCCCACTGAAACCCGATGAATCACTGAGAACAAACAGCACTCGAATCAGCAGAGATAGAAAAGAATCACATCAAGATGATTATGATAGTGACGATGACGATGATGGTTATTATTACATGTATGGAGAGCAGCCACTGCCTGTGAGTCAACCTCAGGTTAACACAGACAGAGAGTATGCCATCAGGGACTTCAGCATAACCCCAGAGGATGTTGAGCACCAACCACAAGGCACACCGCAGCAGCTAGAAGCTCAGGGCACAGAGGACATGCTGGATGGACAAGAGACGTCTGGACTGGAGGAGGTGCTGGTTCAAGAGGACACATCAGGCATGGAGGAATCGCATGAGGAGACTGCTGTGGGAGAGAGAATGCAAGCGTCTACTCCACCTGCTCCAGCGGAAAGTAACAGTGAAGCAGAACAGCAACACCAGCGGCCAGTCAGAGAGAGGAGAGCTCCAAAAGTCTTCACATATGATCAGCTGGGTAATCCAGTTTGTTACAACACTGGACTCTCGAACATTGCCATGTTCTGGCACCCACCTCTGCCCTATGGACCAAAACACACAACAGGACCATGGATGATGCCTGTTCAACCCTTTAACTATCACACAGCTTTTGTACCTGGGTACTGACTCGGGGATGCTTTAAAAGACAAACATACACACATTACATACACTCATGGACTGTTTGAAGAGCTGAGTGCTGATACATACACACATTACATACACTCATGGACTGTTTGAAGAGCTGAGTGCTGATACATACACACATTTCGTACACTCATGGACTTTGCGAAAAGCCGAGTGCTTCCATACACATACTATTCCCTATTTCATGGACTGTCGAAGAGTTTAGTGCTAGCACCCACACAACAAATCCTCATGGACTTTTGCAAGAGCCAAGTGCCCACTTGTTTAAGCAAAAAGGTGTGATGCTTTTCAATCACTGCGTTGGGACAGTTATGTCTTCCGTTTTATTATGGTTGTAACCGTTTTCAGATAGCAGTGGTTAAAGTGAGTGGTGATGTCGGGACGACATCTGTTTTGAAGGGGAGTGTGTAATGGATATAAAAGTGATCATCAAGAGTGAAAGGGTTAAAACAGTGTTAAAAACTGTAAAAACCGTATAAATAGTATATAAGTGTGTTAAAAACAGTCTAAAATTCATTTATAAAATGTTATAGGTTAAAATGTTAATTCATTTTGCTAAGTTTAAAATGTAAGTTATATAAGTAATCGTTTGGTTTTGTTGGACTTGTTTTATTTGTTGGACACTTCCGGTTTTTAGCCAGTAGGGGGAGCACGTTGCTTGTGGCTGGTCATTACAATTTGGAATGAAAGCCAGCAACAGCGTGTTTGTCTTTCTTTTCATTTCTCCCCGCTACAGGTAAGGAAAGTGCATAAAAACACAGGAATAACTATTTATGTGTTATCGTAGTGAATATAATATGTGTGTGATGACATAGTTCTGTGTAGAGTTGGTTTAGTCAGTTTGTCAAGTGTTTGAATGAAAGTAACGGCAGATGCTAACGTTGTTATTAGCAGTTGCTAGCGTGAATGTGCAATCAGCGTGGTGTTAGACACGTACAGCGCCGGATGGCGGAAGAGTTCATTATTACGGTCCACTTTTGCATATCAGTTATATGATGCAGGGCACTGTTGAAGAAATGTATGTTTATTCTGAATCGGTCATGTCATTACAATTTGGAATGAAAGCCAGCAACAGCGTGTTTGTCTTTCTTTTCATTTCTCCCCGCTACAGCACGCTGTGCAGGGGTAAAACTAGCAATAGAGATGTTGAGATCCTGACAAATAGCTCTCAACAAGATGTGGTTAGCACACCGAATGAACAGAACAAATCAAAGACAGTGACACCAGCCAGAAAAACACTCAGGAAGTGACTCGCCAGCAAAATCAAGGCTCTCTTTGTCAGAAAATACGCCAGAGAGTCAATCCTGAACGTGATGACCAAACTGAGTGACAAGGAAACCTCAAGTCAAAGAGAGACAGAAATGGAATCATCAGTGGAAATTGTTCTTGACAGTGTTGATGAACTTGTGAACGACATGATCTCAAAAGGTGTCTGGAATCCGAAAGCAGTTCAACAGAAATTTGCCTGTTTGAGAAACTTGCCAGCTACATTTCCAGCGGCAATGATGCTGAGTTGCTGAGTGAAACCCTGGCTGATCACCTGATGCCTGAAGAAGACATTGAAGTAAAGTCTCAGGTGGATATCAGGACAGAAGTAGAGCGTTTCATGAAGCGGATGAGGAACTGGCTCAATCAGCAGGTACGAAAGTGCAAAGGAAAGAAGGGCAACATTAGTATGGCTGTGACACAGATCTCAAAGGTTGTGAGCATTCAGCCAGAAGAAACGAGTGCTCCGGAAGAAGAGACAGAGACTTTAACCTGCATCACACCTAAGACTGACATAAGAGTGAAGAGCGTGACATTCACCCCTGAGCATGCAGTACCCCAACGATCCACACCTGAGTGTGCAGTACCCCAACGATCCACACCTGAGCGTGCAGTACCCCAACAATCCACACCACCAAACTCCAAAACTGGGACCAACTGACCTGTGAAATCATCGTGTTGGAGCTGTCACGCACGATCCTGAAAGATCTCCCCATCAATCAGACCCACAGCGCCTATGAAGCCACGGAAAGTAAGAGGCTGAAAACGATCATCATTGCCTCTTTCTGTTGGTCTGCCATGTTTGTTTACACCGAAGTCACGTTTTACTAAGCGAGATTTGGAATATTGAGCTTGAAGAACCTGATTCTCTGCTGAAAAGAATGTGTGTCCATAGTGCACACCACACACTATGGACACTATGAGATCAGAAGAGAGAGATCTTGTGCGATCTGTCTTTTGTTATCATCAAGTGTGTGGTCTCTAAATGTGTGAAGGTTTGAAGAATCCTGTGATGTGTGACAGTTATATCAACATTTTAATGCCTGGAATACGCTTCCCATCGCAAACAGAAAACTCAAGGACAAAATCTCTTTTAAAAAAGTCATCAAAAGATTTGTTTTAAGCTTGAGATAGACTCAATTATTATCTGTTGTGATCTTCTGACTGTTTCTGTATTCTTTGTATTATTTTCTATTTCTCTTTTAGATTATTTTTCTCAGGGTTGCTATGGCTTATTCATGTTCAGCAATATTTATTATATATTTTAAGATGTATTGAACTGTGATTGTAAATTACTGTTTTTTATTGTTATGTGTGGACCCCAGGAAGACTAGCGACCACGTTGTTGAAGCTAATGGGGATCCGAATAAAAAATAAAGAATAAAGAATAAATGCGGCAGAAATTTTGTGTGTGCTGTTCCCCAGATCTGTGCCTCGATTAAATCCTGTCTTGGAGGTCTACAGAGAATTCCTCTGATTTTATGGCTTGATTTGTGCTCTGACATGCACTGTCAACTGTGGGATCTTATATTAGACAGGATTCAGTTTGTCCAGGTGTTTCTGTTTAACAGGTCAGTGAGTGAATACAGTTGTTTACATTCAAAGTTAAATGGTTCCGTTAGAGTCACAATGGCTTCGGATCCACGTTCTGTGAGATCACAATGAGACATTCTGAAATCAGATCACAAAATCTGAGCAGACTCAAAATTGAGTCACTTTTCATTGTCTGAGGACAGAGCCACACACACTTCACACTACCTCGTGTAAGATATCGACCACTGTGTCCAAAACAAAAGAAAGAGAGAGAATGAATTCTGAACAAGTTGAACAGGACAGAAAGATGAGGGAGATGTCTACAGCTCTGACTGAACTCCGTACGGAGGGGAAGCTGTGTGATGTTGTGATCAAGACGGAGGAGGTTGAGTTTAATGCACACAAGATCATCCTGTGTGGCTGCAGCTCGTACTTTCGGTGAGTAGGGTACCTCTGCAAGGCAAAGACTGTGACGCTAAACTCGTACGCACACAGGCAAACAGGTGCAAACACCAATATGAACATAGAGTATGAAGTGCATCTTTACAAATACACTGAGGAGATTTTCTTTAACATGAATTTGCAATATTTGTACCAAGTTAGTTATATAAGAAACATAACCTCATGTCTACAGCCCTCCTAAAGGTTGCAAGGTTTTAACCCTATAACGCCAAGCGTATCATATTTGGTACATCCATTTTTGAGACCTCTACATCATCAGTGTAATATATTTCTTTCGAAAAAACTGATGTAAACAATCAGATACATGCAGTGCACGGATAATTGGGGCGGCTGTGGTTCAGTGGGTAGAGTTGGTCGTCTATCAATTGGAAGGTTGGCAGTTCAATCCCAGCTCCAGCAGTCACATGCCGAAGTGTCCTTGAGCAAGACACTGAACCCCGAATTGCTCCCTCTGTTGTTCAGAGGTGTGTGAATGTGAACGAATGAGATCAGCTAATACCAATGGTCCTTAATGGTACTAAATAGCAGTCTCTACCATCGGTGAGTGAATGGGTATGAATAGGTGACGAGTAGCGTAAAAGCGCTTTGAGTGGTCAGAAAGACTAGAAAACCGCTATATAAGTACAAGTCCACTTACCATTTACCATAATCCACCAGGTGTGAGTCATTCTTGCACCAGAAGGACGTCACTTGTGGATCAGCTGTGGATCAGAGACCCTCTAAGCATTTCAGGGATATTTTTACCAATTTTGAAAAAGTTTGGATGAAAAAAAATTTAAAATTGTTCCTGAAACTTCAAGAGGAATGTAATGTTAAACTAATACATATTTCATTACTTAATTTTTTGTCAAATCATGTTAAAATGTGTGTATCAAAGTTGATACAGGAGGTATTTATTTGCAGACTTGTCAATCACTCACCAACTTCAAATCCGGACTCCAAACCCACCTATTTAGAAAGGCTTTTGACCTATAATTGATTGATTTATTAGGGCCCAAGCACCGAAGGTGGCGAAGGCCCTATTGTAACCCTAAGGGTTTCATATTATAGGAGATTGCAGTTTTGGACCCCTGAACGTTAATGAAAGCGCAAGTATTTTTGCACACTCATCGGGCCTGGTGAAAATTGCAAGTTATTATAGGTCTCGTAAAAAAAAATCTGTAGCGCCCCCTAGAGGTAAAAATAACACCCTACGCATCGAGTTTTTTGAGCTACATACATGAAAAATGGTACACATATTTATGGCATCAGGACGCACAAAAAAGTCAGTGGCACCCATATTCAAAACTCAACAGGAAGAGTGCCACCTAGCTTTGAACATGAAAAAATGGGCCAAAATGGGTCCGTGCAAGGGTGCATACTTTTGCTAATTTCTCCTAGAGCTTTTCTCCGATTCAGTCCAAACTAGGCACATTCTATAGTAAACCCATTGACGATTAATACAAATTAAAGGCATTCCATTCAGACGAAAGATGTGGGCGTGTCGGACTTTGGGGCGGGGCATAAAAAAAAAACGGTGGAAAATTGATATTTGTGACTTTAAAATGCACGTAATTTCACCTCATCCAACACGCTCGTCAGTGCTGGGAAAAATTGCGACATTTTATGGGTTTCGCAAAAAAAGTCGAAAAAATGTGCTCACTAGCGCCCCCTACAGTTTTCAAAAACCCCTCCACATAGGGGTTATTTTAAGCTACATGCTTGAAAAATTTTACACATATTCATGGCATCAGGACGCACAAAAAAGCCTCTTGCACCCATATCCCAAACTCAACAGGAAGAGCGCCACCTAGCTTTGAACATGAAAAATGGTGTCAAAACAATGGTGCATACAAACGCTATTAACTCCGAGAGCTTTTCTCCGATTCAGTCCAAACCAAGGGCAACCTATAGTAGACACCTTGACGAGAAAAAATTATGAGAACAAATTTTGATCAGACCAAAATTGTGGGCGTGGCATGCGTTGAGGCGGGGCATCAAACGCACATACAGCTTTGAATGTGAAAATCGGGGCCAAAATAAGGGTGCATACTTTTGAGAGCTCCTCCTAGAGTTTTACTCCGATTCAGTCCAAACAAGGCACATTCTATAGCAGACATATTGACGATTAAATTATTGTTAAAGGAATTCTGTTCAGACAAAAATTGTGGGCGTGGAAGCCGTCGAGGGGGGGCATCAAACGCACATACAGCTTTGAATGTGAAGAATGACGCCCAAATAAGGGTGCATGCTTTTTAGAGCTACTCCTAGGGCTTTTCTCCGATTTAGTCCAAACAAGGCACATTCTATAGCAGACATATTTACGATTAAATTAGTGTTAAAGGAATTCTGTTCTGACAAAAATTGCCCCGCATATGTTGAGGCGGGGAATCAAGATGCAAAGGAGAAACAAGCCCTGCAGAACTCATTTAAATATGTACAAATACTGTTGTGTAGAAAGCTGTTTCTTAATTGTTGGTAATATATTATTTCTTGGACATGTCAATTACTGTTATTAATGTGTTATATTTTTTTTTTGGGCTACATTTTTATATATCTTCAAATGCTCTTATTTGTATTTCCTTTGAGTTCTTCTTATAATTGGTAATAAATGTCTGTTTTCTAAAAATCTGTCTGTTTCATATCATCTCTGACTGAAACATATTAATACATAAATATGAACACTATAAGGTTCACATCATTTTTATCCAAAGTAACACTAAGAACAACGCTCAGACTAAAATTGTGGGCGTGGCACTCTGTCAAGTTTGGAGGTTTTCTTGGCAATCTGCCAAAAACTTTGAACATTTGCGCCATCTAAGCCAGTATATACTCTCAGATCTAGCTTTCGCATCGTGTGGTGGCAAATATCAGACGGCGGTTTATATGTGGCGGCGGTTCACGTAGGCGGCGGCTGCGGGTGTGCGAGGGCCCGTTCATCGCCGCTTTATAAATAAATGTATTATCATTTTTATCATTATTATTATTATTATTATTAATATTAATATTAATATTATTAATATTAACTCTATTAAATTTCATACATTATGCATTCCATAAAGCAACATACAGTATTTTTATTATTTAAGAAAACTTTTACATGACATAAATAGGTATATTTAGAGGAAAATTGAGATATTTATAACGTTTATTGTATTTTTATATATGCAACCTGATGAATCATGATGATTGATGACTGGTGGGATTTTGCCATGGCTCCCAAGTAAATAATTATCTTTTGCTCATTGATTTCCACTAAAAAATAAACAATTCAGAGAAGAAATATACAAAAAAATGGTTTGAAATTAAAAAATTTTTTCATTTGAATGAAACTCGAAGTTTAATAGGGTAAAGTTTTGTTTTTACATGCTTTAGTTTGTTTAAAAAATAAGAAACTTTGAGCAAAAATCTGACACCAAAATGCCTGATGTACCAAATATGATGCAAATTAAAACTCATATGAAAATTGCTATCTAATTTATTTTTTTATTATTTGTCAGAAGACCCAATAAACAATCCATATTCAAAGAATTAGAATTTTCTGACAGTTATTTGATAGTTCAGGCTTTACAGGGTTAGTGCTGAATATAGAAAACCTGAAATATGTGCTCCAATGTTGCTGGACAGACTTTTAATTTGACCAAACAAAGGAGCAGAATAAAAAATTAGGTCAGGAAATTTCAAGAAGACCACGTGTGAGTTTTTTGTAAAGTGTTTACAAAACTTTTGCTCGGATTCGACTCGATCACGCCAGTTTTGTATCAAATACTAAAGAAGTAGTGCTCATTTTCTCCATAGAAAGAGAAACCTTAAATTAGAGCTCTGTCGCTCTGTAATGTTCACTCTTTAAACCCTCATTTCTTTTTAATCTCACAGCACCCTCTTCACTGGTGCCTGGGCGTCCTCAGGGAAGCAGGTGCACACTATCCCGAGTGTCACCAGAGATGATGCACCTCATCATCAACTACGCCTACACCGCGTCCATCCCCCTGAACAACGATAACGTGTTGGATGTTTTAGAAGCAGCAGACCAGTTCTTGATCCCGGGGATGGTCCAGAAGTGCTGCTCCTTCCTGGAGAACCAGCTGTGTCTGTTAAACTGTATGACCATCTGGAGAGTGGTGGATTTCTACCACTGCCCTGAACTCCGGGACAAGGTCTTACAATACGTCCTGCAACACTTTGAGGAGATCACTTTGGTCTCTCAGGAGTTCCTGGAGGTCTCTGTGTATCTGCTGGGGCTCATCATCGAGAACGATTACCTCAGCGTGAAAGATGAGTCCGTAGTGTTTGAGGCTGTCCTCCGCTGGATCAACCACCGGCCTGATGAAAGACGAGGGTTAATCGCTCAGCTTTTGCCCAAGGTAACTCAATATTTCAAACTATGAACAGAGACCCAACACCAATACAGGGTAAGACCCAGTCTTGCCCCAACTTAATCCTACATGAGCATTGCACCTCACAGTATTTAACTTGTTACAGTGGCGAGGTAAAACTGTCTTTTAACAGGAAGAAACCTCAGAAGGCAGAACCAGACTCATGTTAGATGGCCATCTGCCTCGAACGACAGTCTCATTCATACACCACTAAACAACCCAAAAACTTCCAATTGATGACGACTGACTCTACCCACTGAACCACAGCTGCCCTACGTCTGTCCTCAGATTATTTGGTGCCAAATAGGAGTTTAAACAACTGCTTTTTGGCTTTGGTTTGGATTCAGGAGGGACGTAAATAGACATAGAAATTATTTTAATTTACATGCTCCCACTTTAGACCAATCTAAACATACATGCATTCCACGTTTTTCTCATCTTCTACAGACTCTGTTGGTAGAGCAATCATTAGGGTTTTGGAAAACTTTGATTTTCTCCCCAATAGTAGCTTAAAGGAGGGCGAACTCAAGAACAAGGCAGAATGCAGTCTGAAAACACAGCTATCTATAACTCAATGAACAGACAACAGTGCATAAACAGGCTTTGTACCATGTCTATTATGGCTGTTTCTAACCCCTTCCCTTTGATATATGTGCAGGTGCGGCTTGGCTTGTTGAATGACACATACCTGCGGTTCACAGTGTTTCTTAACACGTTTGTAAGAGGAAACCTTGAATGTATCCCGATCCTGCGCAATGCAACTGCAGCAAACAGAGAATTCAGAGACCTAAGACGCTCAGATATCATCTACCGTAACCTGCTGAGCTGCCCACGTATGCCTCATTCCATCTTATTGGTTGCTGGAGGCAAAGATGCCTTCACGCCGGCACTCACCCTTGAGGCGTATGATCCCCGAGCCGACCGCTGGGTCACCATGAGCACTGAGGGGGTTCTGCGCGCTCATCACGGCGCCGCTGTCCTCAACGACTTTGTGTACTTAGTCGGTGGTTGCAACGCTGACAGTTACCTGAGCACTGTAGTGAAGATCAACCTCCCCAACAACACCTGGCACCAGATAGCATCCTTGAGCCAACCCCGCTGCTACGTCAGCATCGCAGTGCTGAACGGATGCATTTACGCAATGGGAGGCTTCACTGGACGATACTACTTAAACTCTGTTGAGTGTTACAGCCCTGAGACTGACCGGTGGGTCTTTGTAGCGCCCATGCATGCAAAGAGGTCTGGGGCTAGTGCCACAACTTTAAACGGCAAGGTGGGTGACACAGGAACGACATCATGCCCTTTCACACATAAACTCCTTAGATGTACTAGATCATGTCAGGGCCCATGTTTTCATGAACTTGCTTGTCACACATGCCAGACCTGCACTCACACCTGGAAACAGATCCAGACCTGCGCTTACGACTTCAATTTCTTGACTCAGATTTGCTGCTTGTTGTTTCCCCATCTGAGGGTTTTAAGTACACAGTCAGAATAACTGTCCCTAACCTGTGTGCAGGTGTACATTTGTGGGGGCTATAACGGAGTTTGCAGCGTCTGCACGGCTGAATGCTACGACCCAGAGACCAACACCTGGCGTATGATTGCCCCCATGAGCCGCCCGCTGTGGCCTCGGGGTCGCTGCCTACCATGGCAAGATCTATGCAGTAAGTGTGTGACTCATATGTGGCACACATGTTCTCAGTGCACCATGTTTAAGTTGACTGGAGGATAACAGGTGACTATTTGAAGGTGTTTGAAACCGTTATCAGGCGGTCACAGTAATGTCTGCAGCTCAGTTTTCCCCTCAGCAGCTAACACAGTGAGTGTTAATGAGATAAACACATCAAACGCACTATGGGTTGTGTCACTATGCAATAAAAAAACATGCTCTTCCATTCAGCTTTTCTTTTGTAACTTCTAAAAAATTGAAGAAAGCTGGTAAACAGCGAGGCTGCAGGGCACTCTGCATGGTGAGTGATGCAGACTGCAGCCGTTTGTGAACCACTGGTATCATCTGATTCAGTACTGTTTTTACCAAGTCCCACTTGGTTGGTCAATGGACTCAGCACAAGGCATGAGGAAGTGTTAGCTTAGGCAGCTAAGGACAAAGAGTATAGAGTTGTTGCTCTATAATGTAGTTTGAGGCTGGATTGCCTCAAACTAATATTGACGTTTCCCATGGATTGGGCACATTTATAGTCCAGTTGCAGGGACAGGCCAAAAATGCATTGTCATGATTAAGGTGGTTGAATTTGCATGGATTCTCTGAACTGCGACTTACTTGGCAAACTGACTTAAAGCTAGGGTTGGTAGTCACGAAAAACTAGTATGAATTTGAATGTAGCATTTCCTCAGAACTCCGTCTAACCCCTCCCCCCTCCTCCAAAACGACGCCCCCGCTCACATGCACAAGCGCTGCTGATTCACTACCATATGATCGTGACTGGTTCAAAACCTTAAAGAGGCAGTGCAATATATGAAATAGAAGTCTTTTGGACTTCATTAAAGAACTCAATGATACCAATAAATTAGAATTAAATAAGGACTATTTGGTGACACTTAGACCAAAATAAATCTCATCTTACATTCTCTCCTCTCTTCAAATGAAAATTTTACATCTCTTTCAACCAAAGTCAGATCTACAAAGATGGAGCAGCCTACCTATCTCCTTTATAGGTAGAATACAATCCATTAAAATGAATGTGCTCTCAAATACTTATACCTATTTCAATGTTTACCCATTTTTTTGCCTAAAAAGTTTTTCTCTCAATTGGATTCGATGATTTTAAATTTTATGGGGAGGTAAAAACCCAAGAATCCGCAAATCTCTTCTCCAGAGAGGAGATCACAGGGAGGACTCTGTTTACCCAACTTTCAGTTATACTATTGGGCAGCTAACTTGCACAAAGTTGCACTCTGGATCTCGGACACGGATGGTGAGTGGGTCCATCTAGAAGCTAGCTCCCGTCACTCCTCATCCCTAAAAGCTCTGGTATGTAGCAGTCTTCCATTTAAACCTAGACTGCATTCTACCAACCCCATAGTTATTAACACTCTGAAAATCTGGCAGCAGGTGAGACATCAATTCGACTGGACCTCCCTACCATTAGCCACACCTATTTGTAATAATCAGCTATTTAACCAGCCAAGATCGACTCAAGGTTTGCTTCCTGGAGCAGACAGGGCCTGTCTTGCCTAGGGGACCTATCTGTTAACGGTGTCTTTGCTAGCTTTTCACAGTTATGCTCTACATTCAACCTTCAACAGTCTGACTTGTTTAGATAGGAATCCCTGAATAAGGTACTAAGATAACTTCCAAGCAAGTTAATGTCCTCTCCTTTGCTTCATTAATAGCCCGTCGTCGGATTCTCCTTCTCTGGAAGACTCATTCACCTCCTTCAAACACATCCTGGCTTCAGGATCTGCTATTTTTTTTTAAATTGGAAAAGATCAAATACACTATTCGTGGTTCAACAGATAAATTTTACAGGTGTTGGCAGCCTCTCATCTCTCACTTTCAAAGAATGCAATCTATTTAGCTGAACTAAAGTCATGGCAGGATGATTATGTATGCTCACTAGTGATCTAGGAAGAACATGTTGATTCTTGATAACACGATGTCCTTCTTTGTTTGTTTGATATTATTATTATATTTTCTTTTCTTTTTTTTTTGTTGTTAGGTGCACTCTCTGTTACTCACTTTGCGTAAATGTATTCATTTGCCTGTCTCTGTTTGTCATACTGCTGTTTTTTAAATGTTAAATAAATAAAATTTGGTTTAAAAAAATAAAAATAAAAATAAACAAAGCAGAAGAGGGAGAGGATTGAAAGGATATATCCATCAATAAGATAGCTCATGTGTGTAGGTTTCATATTTACGACGGCGTATTAGGGCCACTCTGAAAAAAAAAAAGTAAATTTTCGAGAAAAAACTCAAAATTTCTGAGATTATAAAGTCGTAGATTTTTGAGAGAATACTTAAAATTTTCGAGTTTTTAAAGACATAAATCTGTGAGAAATCAAACTCAAGCAGCCCTTTGACCATTTCACTCCATCATGGACCTACTTGACAGCCTCATCAAATTGTACTTCCTACTTGGACTCAGCAATAAGGATATACTACTGATTCTAGCCCAGAATCATCACATTATTATAAGCATCTGGACTTAAGACATTACAGGTGTCGTGCCGAGAAACGCCGGCACGCCGAGAATTGCATGCACCTCGCAGGAACGCGCACCGCTCATAGTAGAGTTGTCCACGGCAATGTACAGTTTAAAACTCTGTCTCTGTAGCTGAATAATAGGTGGATGCATCTTTCGGCAGACAAATCAGTATTGCCGAATTATGCATCAACCCATAAAGTTAGTGTCTGATCTTTTGTAGAATCACAACCTGCTGTCTGCTCATATTTTGGACTTCGTGGATTCATTATTTACAAAAATATGACTTGTTATTGTCTCTGCAGGCGTTTCTTTAAAAACTCGAAATTTTTAAGTATTTTCTTGAAAATCTACGACTTTATAATCTCAGAAATTTCGAGTTTTTTCTCTAAAATTTTCAACTTTATAAACTCGAAAATTTACTTTTTTTTTTCATAATGGCCCTAATTTGCCGTCGTACATATTCTATATATTAAATAATTAAAAAAAAAACAAAAAAAACCCATCAGTCATAGCTTTACATTTAAAAGAGAAGTAATAAGGAGATACCAAGACTCAACAGTGGATGCTCGTGCCTTATGAATTACAGCCAGTGATCTTTCTATGAGAGCGATATCTCTAAAGTAATTAAACCGTGGTCTTCTTAGCTTTTACCTCTTTTTTAAGAACACATTTTGTATTGATTGCCATCGGGACAGAACGATCATTTTAAGCAGTATAAAAAAAAGTGTATCTAATCTGACTACTAACCCCAGCTTTCACTCTTTAATTTTGAACTCCTGGTGTGAGTGTTGTTTCCTCAGGCAATTGAAACGCTGGACTTACATTTCCGTCTTTCTTTCCTAGATTGGCGGCCTGATTAGAGGATACAACTACGTGATCAAAAGTGAGGTTTACACCCCTCACAACGACAACTGGCAACTAATGCCACGCATTTCCACCCGACGCAGTTACTTTGGCGTAGAAGTGGTGGATGACCAGCTCTTTGTGATCGGCGGATATGACAGCTTCAACACTATGCTAACTGTCCAGCGCTACGAAGAGGAGGCCAGGATATGGGTTAGCGCCGCTCCCATTGAGATGCCCCGCAGTGGTCTCAGCTGCTGTGTGCTGACCGGACACTACGAACTGAACAAGAGCTTGTTCCCTCGTCCTCAGCTGTAGAGGAGGCTGCAGGAGGATCCAGCTGACCCTCAGCCTGTGTTCCTGCCAACTAACATCTAACATCATTATAAAACTAATAAAAATAAATGCATATTAAAAGAAAAGGTGCTCTCACGGGTCTAATTCATACCTGAACCTTTACTTATTATGTGGATAAGTACTCTATGGTAACATGTAAATACTCTCAACGCTCTACCTCATGGATTTAAGAATTATTTAAATGAACTACTTTGTAATTTGTCTTTAGTTTTAATGTATAATCTTTGTTACTGTATCCTGTGTGTGTGTGTGTGTGTGGTGTGTGTGTGTGTGTGTGTGTGTGTTGTGTGTGTGGTGTGTGTTTACTCACCAAATAAATGACTGAATAAAAGACTATACATTCAAATAACAAACTCTCCCTTGAAGAAAGTTTTCAGGCTGGGAATCAGATAACTCTTTACAATTATAGAGACTTAGAATGTTTGATAAAACATTGAACAAAAACTATAAATAAAAGTGGCCTAAGGTAATCTGATGTGAAAAGAAATGGGTTAAATCAGCATCTCATGTTTGCTGACTGATGAATTGTAAATAAATCAGGTAATTAAATATATTTTGTCTTAAATTATTCTGCTTTTGTGTTTATTGTCTAACAAGTGACTAAATATAACTAAATAGAACTTGGGAATAGAAGACTGGATAACCTTTGTGTGTGGTATTATATAAACTTTAGTCTGTTACTAAACTCTGGTGATGTTCAGTTTCAAAGTTGGCACCACTGCAGCATCCAATTAGTGAATGACCCTGAATGACTTCAGGCCAATTGCCCTGACCTCGATTTTAATGAAAATCTTGGAGAAATTGGTCAGGTCTGAGATTATGAAGCAAACTGAACATGTTTTAGACCCCATGCAGTTTGCATATAGGCCTCAAAGAGGAGGGAGGATGCCACTAGAACCCTGCTTAATATGCTTTATAAACATCTGGACAGGAAATGGGACTCATGCTAGACTTCTCTTGTGGACTTCTCTTCTGCTTTTACACAATCCAGCCCCACCTCTGATCAAAAGGCTGTTGGAGCAGTTTGAGCTAAGTAACAATTATATGGGCTGGATTCTTGACTCCTTACCAGACAGGACTCAGAGAGTTAGAGTAATGCACGCGGTCTGATCGGAGATGCTCCTCTACAGGTTCTCCACAAGGGTGCTGCTGTCACCTCTACTGTTTATCCTTTACACTAATATGTGTCAGAGCAGACATGAAAACAGATCCATTATAAAGTATGCAGATGATTCTGTCATTGTAGTCCGCTCTATGAAAATGAAACCAGCCACGGTCCAGTCGTTGATCAGTTTGTTGAGTGGTGTGAGGAGTCTTACCTTCAGCTCATGTTTCTAAAACCAAAACATGGTTATTGATTTCAGAAGGAGTATCACATGAGTGAAGTGACTCAATCAAGGGTCAGCCTATCGAGTCTGTGCAAACTTATAAATACCTTGGGACCGTCATTGACATGAAACTGAACTTTGAGGCAAACTGTGCAGCAGTGTGTAAAAAGGCTCACCAGCGTCTGCATTGCTTGAGAAAACTAGCTTTCTTTCACATTGATCGAACAATCATGACCATGTTCTACCATGCTTTTATCGAATCTGTTGTGTCCTTTTCTTTAGTGTCATGGTTTGGCCAAATCACTCTAAAGGAAAGGAACTCATTAAAACCAGATAGTTAAATGGTCAAGCAAGTTGATTCGTGAGCCACAGGCATCCACAGCATCCCTGTACACTAATCAGTTACAGCAGATAGCCACCTCTATTTTAAATAATGCCTCACACTCTCTGCACAGTGATTTCCAGCTTCTACACTCTGGACGGACAGTTTTTAGTCCCAAGGTGCAGGACGCAGCGTCACAAGAAAAGCTTTGTTCCTGCTGCTATTACTGAGCTGAACAAACATAGCTTTTATTTTCTCACACAGTCAGCCCCCAATCTTATGACTGAGCACAGATTGTCTTATCATGTCTATTCATTTTACCATTTTTAGTGTTAGATTAGTTTTTAGGATATTTTGTATGTTTGCACATTAAGTAGATTGTTCTGTCTGAAGTCTATCTTGTAATTTTGTATCGACCTAACATATCACTGGCTGCAAACAAGTTTACCTACGGGTACAAATAAAGTAACCTGAACCTGAAAGAGGTGGGCCTTTAGCCTCCTCGCTCACAGCTACAGTTTTTCCGCTAAGCGGCAACCTCCGGTCTCAAACGATGAAGCCCATGCGGAAGTGTTATAAACGGCAATACATCAGAATCTGGCTTGAGGCTGGCTGCAGAAACACCGGAAACCACATAGACATGAATGGGAAAAAGGCGATCTTTGCAGCATTCATAACATGTTTACAGCCTGGTTCAAAAAAACGCTCAGCCCTACGAAGCTATGCTCTCTATCTGCACACACTGTACGGGGTGAAATTTTTTTCTAACACGACGGTTCAGAAGATATTAAGATTACCAGCTTTTTGCCCAAATAAGGACATGACTGACTGGACACCTGGTCGGGAACACATAGCTGTTGGCTAGGAGGCTCAAACTCCACCCCTTTACATCACACTCTGCCTGGTTGAGTTCTGCATTTCCAATATGGGTGCCGCCGTTGATTGGCTTCAAAACAGCGCTCAGGAACAGATGGGTGATGTCACGGATACTACGTCCATATTTTATACAGTCTATGGTTCCCGCCTGCCAGTCAAGTCAGTCATGTCCTTAAATGGGCAAAACTCTAATCTCAATATCTTCTGAACTGTCGCGTTATAAAAAAATTCACCCCCCGTACAGTGTGTGTCGATAGAGAAATGAGCTATTCAGACCTAAACTGTTTTTTGAACCAGACTGTAAACATGTTTATTTCTGCTGTAAAGATCGTCTTTTTTGAATGGGTGTGTATGTGGTTTCTGGTGTTTCTACAGTCAGCCTCTAGTGGACGCTTGATGGACTGCAGTTTTTAGCAACCTCTGCTTGGGCTTCATATTTCGAGACCTAAGGTTGCCAGATTTAGGCATTTTTTTGTATAGTTAAGTTTGCTTGTTTGTGTCTATCTCTCTGTTGGTTTGTGGGCTGTTATTTTATCACATGTTCGAAATAAACACTTTTAATTCAATAATACCAAAGGGAAGTTTCAAATTTATAAAATATAAAATAACCCCCCACGGCACAGCTAGCAAACACACCGCGGCCATTCTGGCTCTGATTTGTACACGACTGCAGGGAAAGGGCGATTCTCGTCAGAGCCAAAATGGCGCCGTTTCCCTTTAAACAAGAAACCAATCAAAATCACGGAAGTCGTCCCCATCCAATGAAAGCTCCTCGGGGGGGGCGGGACGTGCAGAACCAGGAGGAGCTGTTTTGGGGTGTTGTGAATCCGTGTAGATAAGAAATCTCGAGTGGGAGCTATCGGACCGATTTGTTGTGTGATTTCTCCGTGAATCCGCACAGTTAGCACCGCGCCAGCAGCAGCAGGCCATGCCCGGGATAGAGAAGCTGCCGATCGAGGAGACGCTGGAGGACAGCCCGCAGGTAACGGCTCTCTCTCCTGGAGACGACAGCTAGCTTTTATAGTATGCTAACTATGCTAACTGTCTTTGCAGGCTCAGTGACACTAACTTCATGAAGTATGCTAACAGCTAACGGCCCTGCTAACCAAATCTAACACCGGAGCCTCCCACTGTGAGCAGCTGAACCCAACAGCTGGAGGAGGTTTCTGTCAGGATGCCGGATCACAGAGTCCAACATTCAGATCTGTGTTTGTAGAGGAATGAGCTGCTTAAATGAAGAGTTAGCCGGTTACTTCCTTAGCATGGAGGCTGCTCTTCCTCTCCCTCCTTTCATTATATCTGTTTCTCTTCTGGCCCCGCAGCAGCTTTATGCTATTGTTAGATGTAGAAGTCACACAGAGCAGACAGCTGCAGCTGCTCCGATTCAGATTAGACCCCCCCCCACACACACACAGGGGAGAAACACCTGCTGCGACCGTCACGGGTCGGGGCGTGGCCTGGCCAGAGTAGATGTTACAAAGGACTCGCATACATACATTTCCTTATTTATGTCCATTCAGTTGTTTTAGTCTCAGCATTGACTTTATAAAGACTGAATAATGTGCTTTCAACAATAATAAAAATAACAATGTCTTATTAATAACCACTTCCATTATTTCCATTAGTAGTGACCGTTAAGTCTGTTAGAATGCGCTGTATGTTCATATTTAATTTCCTTCTAGGGATTCCCTATCTGATTCGTTAGTATTGAATATTCGTTGATAGCGAATCCGATACTTTGTGTTGTGCCTAGATCAGGGGTTCCCAAACTTTTCAGCCTGCGACCCCCAAAATATAGGGTGCCAAAGACTTGCGACGCCCACTGTCCCTCAGAAGTTATTATAATGTGGCTTCATTTAGCTGGGCTGCAGAAAATGACCCTACCTACATGAGCAGGTGTCTGTGTTTCCTGTTTCCTTAGAATGAGCCTACTTGCTACTGATGCTTTTGATAATGAACTGTTCACTAACCCTAAACTTAGGAGTCATCTGGCAAAAAGAAAAGGCAGAAGAACTCACTACATTTAGTTTCAAGGTTTTTTATAAGTTACTACTATTTTTTGTAGATATTGTTTTACTATAATGGTCACATTACTATTTATCGATAATCAAAAAAAAAAAAAAAAAAACTTTCTGGAAGAAATCTTTCAACCCCCCATTTGTGTCTCGTTGCAAATTGTGTTCAGTGACAGCCGACGGAAATGATCGGATGAGAAGATTGGCTCAAATGCCGATCACTAATCAATTAAAAAAACATCCAGATCAGCTCTGATCCAATAGTTGAGAGCGGGATCGGGACATCCCTAATATAACTTAAATAAAACTATTGAGAGGAACCATTACATGTCACAGCATTAGCCGCATCTCTGGACAAAGTTGACATCAGAAGTCCCGCCCCTTCTTGATTTTGATTGGTCGGTGAGTGAGATATGACATTGAACGAGTGTGGTGGAGTTCTAAAGGTTGAATTAATTTGAACTGCTGCTTCAAAAAGCTGAGAGCGAGGGGTGTTTCTGTGCTTAAGATGCTGAAGACTCTGAGCTACTTCAGCCAGAAACAGCTGTGGACATTTGGCCCTAAATCCATTTGAATGCGAAAACCAGCTTTAAGAGATTGTACCGGTCATCACAGTAAAACCAGAGTTTCTATTGAGATACAAAGGTCAAGATATTCTTCATTATCAGGGGAAAGTGGAGTAAATCAAATGTACAGATGTATGCCTCCTCAAGGCTTCCATACTTTTGGATCCTGTAGTTTAGTTTTTCAGTCCTCTTCATGGATCATTTTCGTCTAGCGTCACTGATCTCATGTTGTTCACGAGGAAGGTTGTGAACATGCAGCACTCATTCAGGGTTTTCCTGTTCGACTTATTGGCAACACCAATATCACCAACCATCATCATAAACAAAACCCACACAGCTCATCCTGAGACCGTCGCTAGAGGCTGGAGCTGAGAGTAATCTGATATCATAGCTCATACTTCTCTTTTCAACTAAGTTCCCACACTCTGCTCTCACACACTACCTCTCCAAGGCCAGATATTTACATCAGATGTAACAGAGGCATAAAGGAGGGAGACACTGGCAATGTGTGGAGCACGCCATGCCTCTCGTGCTTCTGCAACACTGTAATGCAACATTACTCCACTGCAGAGTCCAGAGTGACAGTTGAATTTCATTACAGTGCTGATGTGGAATACATACACACTCTTTCACAACACACTCTTCAAACAAAACCCAGAGAAAACAACTGAAGGTGTTGTCTTCTCTGTTGCACACCTAACTGAGGGAAAGGGGCTCCTTTATGGAGCAACCAGGCTGATGAGCTCAAGCTGGGTGCAATGAGGGCAGGTGCTCTCAATGATTGGCTAGGGGATGAGGAGCCCTAGAGGTCACAGACTACCTCCATCTGTAACAGTGAGCAACCATCAATCAGAGTAGAGCAGAGCCCTACTTTTTATTATTATTGGCAGTATGGGTGTAAGGGGGCGTCAGTAGCTCAGTCCAGAGGGACTTGGCTTGGGAACCGGAGGGTTGCCGGCTCAAGTCCCAGTATGGACGAAGTTTGCAAGTGGACTGGTGACTGGAGAGGGTGCTGGTTCACCTTGCCTGGGCACTGCCCGCGTGCCCTTGAGCAAGGCACCAAACCCCAAACTGCTCGAGGTGCGCTGGTTGGATGGCAGCATCTTCACTCTGTTACTCTGCATCTCTCTCCCTAAGTGCATGTCCATAACATGTTTGTGCTTAAATTTGTATGTATATATCAAACTATGTATGTAGCAGGGTTTACATTAGCTAGTATTTACCGGCTTTTCCTCCGTTTCAACGCGCAGGTTGTCCGGTATGTAGAGACATCCTCGGGCCAAAATGTCTTATCTTATATTCAGAGTCTACACTTTTACATACAAACATTTGTTCATGCCGTGCAGTGAAGCAGCAGATTTTTTTGAGTGTCCCCCAAACTCCACGTCCCGTTACTGATTGACAGCGGCACGGCGAAAACAGTCGGATCTGAATGCGCAAAAACATCAGGAGCTCCTCTACTTTGACAAGTTTACAGAAGATTATGGTCTATTTATGAAGAGTTTAATCAAGTTTAGCCTCCCAGCATGATGAGATAGGAATATCAAAACATACTCGGTGATGTCCTCCTTCCAAAACACTTATGGGAACAGATAGCGTGCACGTGGATTATTCCCTTCAGCACAGTGTTCAGAAGGACATTATCAAACATTCACCCGTTACCGGCATCCGTAATTCGAGGCGGAGTTGGGTGCAGAGGCGCACAGCGGACACCGGACTGACATAACAGTCACGCCTGTTGGCCCCGTACCAGAGAGGGCTCAGTTAGAGTAAAAGTGCGGGACTCTCAAATGTCAGTGATTATTAGATCATGAAGCGCTCTAAAATGTCCATGTGAATGTAAACTGGATTATCAAACTGCAGTGTAAGAAAAGAAAGTCCGGGCGTGCCTGGGTCCGTTACGCTATGATACAGTCTCTCTCCCTCCCCCTCTTTCTCCATGCAGCAGGTCGGCATCGACGCGGTGTCCCCTTTTGCTTGATCTTATTATATTTATTAATTGATGATTTCAAATGTTAGTGTTTTCAGTGTTGTATTGCTGGTAAATGTAAGTTATTAAGCAGATCGGCTTCAAGAGCGGATGTCCGACAGTTATTCTATATGGCCGGAATTCTGGAATATCACCGGCCAATTGGCCGACATAAAAAAAAGTCTACCGTAAACTCTGGGGTGTAGCATGATCAAAAATACACGAGTTGAAAATTGAATTCCCCCATGGGGATTAATAAAGTATGTTTCTTCTTCTAATATACAAACCAATACAGCTCTATCACAGAGTGTCCTGCAGAGGGTCACTCTAACTCTGTAGTTTGCAGCACTATTTGCTTGCACATGAAGCAGAGGCTGCACAAGAGCCTGCAGGGGTAAAATTAGCGCATCATCCACACTGAGCAAAACTCATAATTTGATGTTTTTGAAAATAACGAGTTTAAAAATAATCCACCCCCCGTACAGTGTGTGCTGAGTGAGAATTCAGACCTAAACTGTTTTTTGAACCAGGCTGTAAACAGTGTTTATTTCTGCTGTAAAGATCGGCTTCTTGAAAGGGTGTGTATGTGTTTCCTGTGGTTTCTGCAGCCAGCCTCTAGTGGACGCTCCATGAACTGCAGCAGTTTTAGAACATCCGCATGGCTTCAATATTTAAGACCGGAGGTTGCCGCTTGGTCGTGATCTGCTGAGGTCCTCATTCTCTCACTTTGTGTTTTGTCTGCAGACTCGCTCTCATTCTTGGAGTGTTCGAGGAGGACACTGCAGCCATCTCCAACTACTGCACGCAGCTCTACCAGGCCTGCACAGGATCTATGATGCACAGGTACACACGTGTGATAGTCAGGTGTGCTGCCCCTGGCTTTGCATGTAAAGACAGAGCAAACATGTATGTTACAGAGAGTGTGCTGTGTGAAGTCTCAGTCTGCTCACTGCATGTTGTTATGTTTTGTGTCTCAGAATGAGCTGAGTGCTGCGACACAACCTGACCTCCAGACTCCTGAAAGAGTACGACAAACAGGTAATAAAAAGTCACAACAATAGCATCAAAAACATTACAAACAGAACATTACACTTACATATTAAACTTATGTTGTGTAGCTTTATAATACGACAAAGATGAGTTGAATGCTGCAGAGCGGAGAGGAAACGGTTGCACAGAGTTATTGCACAGCTTGATTGCAGGGCTGTTTGTAAGAATCTAAGGCAGGATGCATTAAAGTAGACTTTTTTAGTCACTGTTTGTGAACCTAAGTGTCATAACAAATATATTTAATAACCAGGATCCCACAGGTCCCTCTGCTGTGTGCTTAAAATCAAATCATCTAATCCATTTACTTCATGCTGTCGCTGTTGTCTGCAGCGTTTTCCTCTGGGGGGCGACGATGAGGTGATGAGCTCAACACTGCAGCAGTTTGCCAAAAGTCATCGATGAGGTAAGAGAGAGAGCTCTGTGTGAGGAAGTCTGTATGTTTCTGCATGACATGATATGTCTGTATGTTTCTGCATGACATGATATTAAATCACATTTAAATCCCTTTACATAAATCTGAGAGGGATATTTAAACCTTTCAGAAATGTTGGAGGGTAGCTGTACGTGTTAATGCAAACAGCACCCTGACTTTAGCTGGATGTTTTCCTGCCAACCTCGAGGAACATTTCTGCAACAAGTCAGGATGAGTCGACATGAGAACACAGCAGGATCAGGAAGTTTCTTCTGTGATTACATTTTTATTATGATGGCCAAATTCCACCAGATCTGTGTCCGGTCCATCACTGAACCGTCACAGCATCGGATCTAATAGGTTTCTATTCTAGTCAATGTGTTATCTTCCACTGGATCTGCTCCGTTGCATTCTGGCTGCGTCTCTGATCCGCAGGTCGGAGCCCTCCGGATCAGATTTGCAAGACTTCTATTTCAGCCGGATGCCGGAGCACGACGCATCATCTCAACAGAGCAGATGGAGCAGGACAGGAAGTCAGGCACCAAAACAAAATGAAAACATCCGGTTCATTTTCAGAATAAACACTATGTGTTATCACCAGATCGTATTTCACATTAACTACAACAACAAACCGTCTTGATGAGCGGAGCCAGGCCTGGAGTCAACAGGTCAGAGGTTTTCAGAGGACCAGAAAGACAACATGGATGAAGAGAGGAGGAGGACAATCCTTGATTCAGTAATTACTGTGGGAAAACCTTGGTCACATGACTCCAGCTGTCCAGGCGGTCCTGCTCCGTGCTGCGTTCTGAAAATGTAACCGGTGGTGTTTGACGGATGAGAGAGCACGGAGCCAGACCGCAGCAGATCTGAGATGAACCAGACACAGATCATGTGGATGTCCCGGGTGCTACCCAGAAAAACGATAGGTAGCAGGGTGAATAAAAACATCTGAAAACGGTAAAGTAGCGCCCCATGTGCAGAGGCTGCAGCCCTCGTCACACTGCTCGTAGGATGGATTCCTGGTCTCAGCATGACTTGGTGCATGTCATTCCCCCTCTCTCTCGACAAGTTGTTCTAAATAAAACAACTCATCCAAACTTTTAGGTGCAGAGCTTCTGAAATATTCAGATGTGCTTGTGTGAAAGACACGTTTGTGTGTCTCTCTCTCTCTCTGTATTTTTCCAGCTGAGTTCTTGTCATGCAGTCTTGTCCACCCCAGCTCGCCGACGCCATGATGTTTCCCGTCACTCAGTTTAAAGAGAGAGACCTGAAGGGTAAGAAACACACACACGTCCAAAACACTTGAAATCAAACCCTGCAACACATAAAACTCTTTCCAAACTGAGCAGGTCTAGACCGTACTCTATGTTCTATTATTAACCAAGACCCAACATCAAGACCGGATAAGGTCCAGTCCCATCTTACAGACAGGAATCAGTCTGATCCCATCTTAATCCAGCATGAGCAGAGCACTTTGCAGCATTTAGCAAGTTACAAGGCAAGGACGAACTTCCTTTAAGGCAGAAACCTCCAGGAGGACCAGACTCATGTTAGACACACATCTGCTGAGACCGAGTTGGAGAGAGGGATAGAGGGAGATAAAGAGAGAGAGAGATGATAGTGGTGAGACGGATAGTAGTAGTTGTAGCAGCAGCTTGAGTCTGGCACGTCCACAGCAGCAGAGATCCAGAGGAACCTATGAGACAAGGGAGCTCAGGGACTCCAGAAAGGTCTATGGTTAGTACTTTTTAATGGGACAGGGACAGTTTAAAGTGAGAGACAGGCAGAGAGAGGAGAGAGAGGGAAAGACAGGATCCCAGTGTGTCAGTTCCCCTGGCAGAACTAAGAGCTGCTCCAAGCCTGATCCAGCTCTAACTATAAGCTTTATCAAAAAGGAAAGAGTGAGGCCGTCTCTTAAAAGAAGAGAGGGTGTCTGCCTCCTGGACCCTGACTGGTAGATGATTCCAAAGGAGAGGGGCCTGCGAGCTGAAGGCTCTACCTCCCATACTACATTACTAGCAACTGAAGAAGTGAGAACGGGGTTTGTGTTAAGAGGTGACATCTAAGAGCAAGTTTTCAGCTCGGGAGCTTTAAGATGAGTGTTCATTGTGTTTGATAACAATATAAATCACAGCCAGATGTCTGCTGAGGGGATCCATGACTAGATTATGTCTGATCAAGACTGAAACTCTAGATGATACTCAAACTCATAACAGAATCTGTGAATAGAGATGAGTGAGTGGAAGACGATGATAACACAAGGAAAATATCTCTTCCTACAATGCAGAATAAGATCTTCTGTTCGTCTTTTCTAGAGGATCCTCACTCTGAAAGAAGTCTTCCAAATAGCCAGTGATGGTGAGTCTTTACTGTTGCTGATTTATTAAGACTATCAGATCAGTCCCGTGTTACTGAGGAAAAATAAATAAGTAAATAATAAAGAACACGTGACCGTTTGTCTGCAGATCATGACACAGCCATCAACAGATACAGCCGCCTCTCCAAGAGAAGAGACAACGACAAGGTAACAAACGCTGCTCGTGTGAGCTCAACAACATCATCACCTAACCACGCTATTCTAAACCTCTGGAACGCCTGTTTTTTAGTTTGCATTAAGTGTTAATCTCACGAGGAAAGATCCAGATCCGACTGTCAGCTCAAAGATAGCTCTTCAGTAACATTCAGGCTTTTATTAAATCAAACATTTTTCCTTGACTATATCAACTCAACTCATTTTTTTGATAAAGCACTGTTCATACGTTCAAGCATGCAGCCCAAAGTGCTTCACAAACGAACAGAGAGATAGAAAACAACAGTAAAAGGTAAAAGTGGAAATGAAAGGGATATAAATGACTTAAAAAATAAATTATAACTATCAAATCAATAAAATAGAATCAGATAAATATCATTAAAATAATTTCAGTAAAATCAATAAAATAAAAATCAGAGAAATGTCAGAAAGATAAAATAAAATCACTACAATAAAATGGATAAAATAAAATGATCAGATGAGAAGATTGGCTCAAATGCCGATCACCGATCAATTAAGAAACATCCAGATCAGCTCTGATCCAATAGTTGAGAGCGGGATCGGGACATCCCTAAAGATAACTTAAATAAAACTATTGAGAGGAACCATTACATGTCACAGCATTAGCCGCATCTCTGGACAAAGTTGACATCAGAAGTCCCGCCCCTTCTTGATTTTGATTGGAGAATGATTGGAGAATGACACATTTCAGAAAATAAAATCATTTCAATAAACTTAATAAAATGACATCATTACAATAAAATCAATAAAATAAAATCATTTCAATAAACTTAATAAAATGACATCATTACAATAAAATCAATAAAATAAAATCATTTCAATAAACTCAATAAAATAAAATAAGATAAATATCAGAAAAAGAAAATAAAATCGTTTCAATTTTATAAATACCATGAAATCAGAGGAATTTCAGAAAATAAAAAAAGTCATGAAAATAAAATGAATAAAGTAAAATCAGAGAAATATCAGAAAAACAAAATAAAATCATTTCAATTCTATAAATAAAATCAAATAAAAGAAATATAAGAAAAAAATCTTATCACAATAAAATCAATCAGATAAATATCAGAAAAGTGAAATAAAATATGTAATAATAAGAGAACAAAATAAAATAAAATAGACAAAAATGATGCTAAAATAATGTTAACTATTATACCACATGAGATTTGGTATAAAAACATTCAAATTAAATCTTATTATTCTTTTAAACCAGCTCTCAAACGAGATCCGGCTCTTAGAGCTAACAGGCCTCAAATCTTTGATCCCCTCCCCTGGATCTACAAGAAGACCACTATGAGAAGAAGAAGCAGTCATAGACAGAGAGAGAGTTCATTTTCTAAATCTTGAATTTTAAAAGTTTAAAATATTTTATTTAACTGATTAAATCAAATATTACCAGCCTGTCATCAAGTCTGATTTCTGAGTTTTTTTAGTCCATTTATTTCAAGTAATTTTCTAATTTATGTGCACTTGTTTTATTAAACACTTCTAAGTAGAATGAT
This sequence comes from Notolabrus celidotus, assembly GCF_009762535.1. NCBI lineage: Eukaryota > Metazoa > Chordata > Actinopteri > Labriformes > Labridae > Notolabrus > Notolabrus celidotus. The sequence goes on from NC_048272.1 coordinate 22,586,707, forward strand.
TTGAATCTACTCTGCACAGCTCTGACTCCTTTTTAAAGCTTCAGTCAGTGATTTTTGAGTGAACATTAAATCATCTTCCAGCTCTTTGATAAGAGAGAGGTTTCTTTCTGCCTCCTGATTGGATTATCTTGACGTGACTATCCTGTCAAAGTGTGTTATTCCACGGTATAGTGTTTCCTTGAAGCTGAGGTAAGAGCAAAGTGTTTTGTGTGTGTGGTTGTGTGTGTGTGTCGTAGTTGCGGGCGGAGGCTGTGGAGGACGTCTACACTTCCCGTAAGAAGCAGCACCAAACTATGATGCACTACTTCTGCTCGCTCAACACTCTGCAGTACAAGAAGAAGACGGCGCTGCTGGAGCCGCTACTGGGATACATGCAGGCGCAGGTACACACACACACACACACACACACACACACACACACACACACACACTAATAAGTAAAGCTTTATGTATACAGTGATGAAATGCCTCATGGCCAAATTCCACCAGATCCGTGTCCAGTCCGTCTCCGATCCGTCACAGCACCGGATCTGATAGATTTCTATTCTAGTCAATGTGTTAACTTCCACTGGATCCGCTGCTTTGCGTTCCGGCTGCGTCTCTGATCCAGCAGGTCGGAGCCCTCCAGATCAGGCACCAAGTCAGGAACCAAAACAAAATGAAAACATCTGCTTAATTTTCAGAATAAAACACTCTGTGTTATCACCAGATCGTATTTCACTTAACTACAACAACAAACCGTCATGATGAGCGGAGCCAGGCCTGGAGTCAACAGGTCAGAGGTTTTCAGAGGACCAGAAAGACGACATGGATGAGGAGAGGGGGAGGAAAATCCTTGATTCAGTAATTACTGCAGGAAAACCTCAGTCACATGACTGCAGCTGTCTGGCAATCCTGCTCCGTGCTGCGTTATGAAAAAGCAAACGGTGGGTGTTGACGGATGAGAGAACATGGAGACGGCAGCGGATCAGAGACGACAGGACACGGATCTGGTGGAAGTCCTGTGTCATGAATGCATTACATGTCTGTGTCTGTTCTTTTCATGCAGATCAGTTTCTTTAAGCTGGGTTCAGAAAATCTCACCCAGCAGTGGGAGGACTTCCTGGGGACTATTGGAACCAGTGTCCAAAAGTAAGACCGCTTTCATCTTTCAAACCGCATCAGGATTTCAATCCTTTATACTAATCCATGAAGTTAAAGGAGAGTTTCTCTCTCTGTGTGTGTGTGTGTGTGTGTGTGTGTGTGTGTGTGTGTGTGTGTGTGTGTGTGTGTGTGTGTGTGTGTGTGTGTGTGTGTGTGTGTGTGTGTGTGGTGTGTGTGTGTGTGTGTGTGTGTTTTCAGTGTGCGTCGAGAGATGGAGGAGGAGATTGGGCAGATGCAGCAGACCATCCAGGATATGGAGAGATCATGTGACCCGCTGTATGCACCATGTGACCCTGATCCCGCCCACTCACCTGTGTGCCGCAACCTGACCCAGAAGCAGGGCTACCTGTACATCCGCAAGTAGGACCAACTCAAGTTTTATACTTTAAGCTCCGCTGGGTATTTTTAAAAAAAGCACTCTGGGTGAAACTGATGCTGGTCGATTCGAGAGCCGATGAGTTTGTTTGTGTAGTTCTCCGAGGAGTTGAAGGAGCTCTTCTTGTGTCTCTCAGTAAAACAGGGCTGGTGTCGTCATCTTGGGAGCGGCAGTATTTCTTCACGCAGGGCGGGAACCTGATGCAACAGGGCCGAGGAGAGGTGGCGGGCGGCTTAGTCACGGACCTCGACAACTGCTCCGTCATGGCGGTGGACAGCGATGACCGCCGCTTCTGCTTCCAGGTCACGTCCTTCGACGGCAAAAAGTTAGTCACATGTCGCTCTCTCGTCTTTGTTGAAACACTGCTTCTCCCTCGTTCTGAGATTCACCTTCTTTCCCGTGTTTTTCGTCAGAGTGGTGACGCTGCAGGCCGAGAGCAGGAAGGACTGCGAGGAGGTAAGAAGGTTCTTCTGTCACATGACCTGCTCTGTTTTTAATGTCAGCCCTCTCATCCTGTCTCTCTGCTTCTTCCTCCCTCAGTGGATCTCCACCATCAACAACATCTCCAAGAGGATCTACCTGAGTGAGAACGCAGAGGTCAGTGTCCAACCAGAACAGATGTCTGATGATGAGTTATGGCATCATGTGTTGATGTGATGAGCTGGAAGTAAAAGATGCGGATGTACTCAGTGGAACAGGATGTTTAGAAATTAAAAGAGCACCAGTTTATAAGTTTGTGCATTTGAACCTTTGCAGGAGCTGGCAGCCAGAGTGAACCAATCAGCTCTGGAAGCCGTGACGCCATCGCCATCTTTCCAACAGAGACATGAGAGCATGAGACCCAGCAGGTGTGTGTGTGTGTCTACAGATAAATCAGAATAAACAGCAGAGACAGAAACATCTCTCTCTCTCTCTCTCTCTCTCTCTCTCTCTCTCTCTCTCTCTCTCTCTCTCTCTCTCTCTCTCTCTCTCTCTCTCTCTCTCTCTCTCTCTCTCTCTGTTCCAGTAAAGGCCGAGCGGGCCGAGCGGGCAGCATCAGCTCCGTGGGCTCGGAGCCGTCACCTGCCCTCTCTGTGCTCTCATTGGATGCTCTGGTTGCTCCTGAAACACCGATCCAGTTTGACATCATCTCCCCCGTCAGCGAGGAGAGCTCGGGGCAGAGCAAGACGGCAGCTCCGTCTGGCAGGTTGGTGTCGAGAAGATTTAAGGTTTTGAAAAATCATCTTTAACGAAACTCAATATCAAAAGTAGGAACATATAAAAGCCTGACTTCCAATCAATCAATCTTTATTTATAATGCACCAAATCACAACAAATGTTAGACACACATCTGACTCATGTTAGACACACATCTGCTGAGACTGTGTTGGAGAGAGGGATAGAGGGAGATGAAGAGAGAGAGAGAGATGATTGTGGTGAGACGGATAGTAGTAGTTGTAGCAGCTGGAGTCTGGCACGTCAACAGCAGCAGAGATCCAGAGGAACCTACGAGACAAGGGAGCTCAGGGACTCCAGAAAGGTCTATGAAAAGAGAAAAGAGGGAGACCAGAAGAAAGAAAAAGAGTAGAATAAATTGTGAAACAATGACAGAAGGAAAGGACTGGACAAGAAAAGGAGACATAAAGGATGAAGTGACATGGAAAGAAAGAAAGAAAGAAAGAAAGAAAGAAAGAAAGAAAGAATGGAAGAAAGAAAGAATGAAAGAAAGAAAGAAAGAATGTAAGAAAGAATAGAACAAAGAAAGAAAGAAAGAAAAAATGAAAGAAAGAAAGAAAGAAAGAAAGGAAGAAAGAATGAAATAATGAAAGAAAGAAAGAAGAATGTAAGGAAAGGAAAAGGAAAGAAAGGATGAATGACAGACCCAAAAAAGGAATCACCGGCAAAAATCCAGAGGAACCTATAAGACAAGGGAGCTGAGGGACTCCAGAAAGGTCTATGGTTTGTAACTTTAATGGGACAGGAAGAGTTAAAGTAAGAGACAGGCAGAGAGAGGAGAGAGAGGGAAAGACAGGATCCCAGTGTGTCAGTTCCCCTGGCATAACTAAGAGCTGGTCCAAGCCTGATCCAGCTCTAACTATAAGCTTTATCAAAGAGGAAAGTTTGAAGCCTACTCTTAAAAGAAGAGAGGGTGTCTGCCTCCCGGACTCTGACTGGTAGATGATTCCAAAGGAGAATTGAAGCATAAAAAGTCCTTTGCATACAGAGTGGCGTATATGCTATAATCTAGCGTCAAACTTTAGATCAATCGGTCTTTAACTCTTCAAACATGTCCCAAAATGTTGACGATGAATACCATAAATATGTTTTTGTGTGTGTGTGTGTGTGTGTGTGCTCAAAGAAGAAGTAATCCATTTGGAGAGTCAGGGGACGGAACATCAGAGGACAGTGAAGGTACCGTCTTTGTTTATATCTTCATGCTTTCATGTTTTTCAGGGTTTCTGTTGCAGACTTGTTAAAAAGGGTCTGGACACACTGCTGCCCCTGGTGGACTGAGACTGCAGGGAGGGAGGTTATTTTGGGGGGTTTTATTCTGTTATAGAGAGGACAGGACTCTGGACAGAGCCGGACACTGAGAGAGGAGTCATACTGTGTCACAGATTCTTGATTCAAAGACTTTTGTGTTAGCGTTTATTACGTCTCCTCCTCTACTCTGATCATCTGAAGCTGCAGGAGCCTCATTGGTCAACAGACATGTCAATCATGACCTTGTTCTAAAGCATCAAATAGCGAATTAAACTTAACTTGTCTGGAAAATGAACACTGAGATAAATCAGTGCGATAAAAGCTAACTGTAACCACAGAAACCAGGTTTGAGAACCATTTATGTGGCGTTTGATTTAGTTTTCAACAACCTGTACTGCAGCCAGACACCAGGGGGAGCTCTAAGCTTTAAGGGCAGTCACAGTGATCTGGATTACCAGCTGCTCCTCTCCCCCCTGTGCTCCAAATCCAATGTGTGTGTGTGTGTGTGTGTGTGTGTGTGTGTGTGTGTGTGTGTGTGTGTGTGTGTGTGTGTGTGTGTGTGTGTGTGTGTGTGTGTGTGTGTGTGTGTGTGTGTGTGTGCGTGTGCGTGTGTGCGTTCAGACTCGATCCTCCACCAGCTCTTCATTGTCCGCTTCCTGGGCTCCATGGAGGTGAAGAATAGCGAGTCAGGTGAAATCATCTCTGAGACCATGAGGCAGATCCTGGCAGCTCGAGCCATACACAACATTTTCAGGATGACCGAGTCTCACCTGCTGGTCACCTGCGACTGCCTCAAGTACGAACCACAGAGAGTGTAGTGTGTTTGTGTGTGTTGGATTGAGACACGAGTTTAAACTAACATCTTAATGCGTCCTTGTGTTTTTCAGGCTCATCGATCCGCAGACTCAAGTCACTCGTCTCAGGGTGAGTTGACCTCAGTCTCTCAGATCAGCAGGTTTTGATCTCAGCCGTGTTTCTAATGGGTCCTCGTCTCTCTCTCCTCCTGCAGTTCCCTCTCTCCACTGTCCTCCAGTGCTCGTCCCATCAGGACAACAAGAGGCTGTTTGGTTTCGTTCTGCAGCAAGCGGGCGGGCGGGGCGACAGCCGAGCCGTCTGCTACATCTTCGAGTCCAACGACGACGGAGAGAAGGTGGCGTGTGTTCATCTGACCGCCTCTCTGTCCTCCACCTCTCTGTCCTCCACCTCTCTGCTCTCCTCTCCCCGTCTGACTGTTTCTCTTCTTCGTGTGTTTCAGATCTGCGACAGCATCGGTCTGGCTAAGCAGATCGCCTTCCACTCGGAGATGGTGAGACCCTTGCTACATAACGCTGAAGTCAACTATCTCCCTCAGGTGTTGTGGAGGTAATCGTTCTTCTTCTTGTTTTTCGTGTAGGACCGTAAGGCTTCAGAGAAGAGGAAGGAGCAGGACAAGGCCAAAGAGAAACAGCAGGAAGAACTCAGCAAACAGAGGCAGATCGAGAAGGTGAGCACCAGTTCTCTGCCAGGTTCTTAATAAAAGTACATTTCGACCAAGAGTTCCGGGGTCTTCTAGCACCCAGAACTACTTTACCCTGAACTGAAAGGCCCCTGTTCCCGGATTGTCTGTGTTTCGACCATTGTGTAAATCAGGCCAGTAACGTATGGAGGGAAAAAAAGTATATGCACTACACCACCAGACCAGTAGAGGGCAGTAAAACAAAGAGGAATGCCATTCATCACAGATGACACCATAGAAGCAGACGGACAGGCAGGCATCATTATGAGCAACACAACAGTTAGCCTGTTAGCATGAAGAGACTCAGCTGGCGCTTTTCTTAGATGGTGCTGTATTTCATCACAGATAGATTCACTGAATCAACACGTGAGAGGAGATAAGCGCGAGTAACAAAGACGTTTCAACACAGCTTTAAAATCCTTTTTAACTCAAAAAGCCGTGGCAGCGATCGGCCGGTGTTTTGGTTTAAACAGCGACCCTGTTAACTGGAGACTGTCAGCCGGATGCATCCCTCATAAACGTCTTTAGACGATCATTAAATATCTGATGAGGATATTTTGAAATCTTAATAACAACTTAAGTAGTTTGCATTCCCAGGAGCTCCCTCTGTTTCAACAGCTGTGTAAACTCCACAAACACTGACACGTTCAGCTGAAGGTCTCCAGTTTACAGGGTCACTTTTAAAACCATAACACTGAGTGAGACGCATTCACTGTGGGCTGAGGGAAGACTACTGTTACAAGCTGCTAAATCAAGTGAATCACAGCTTTTTCTTTTGAAAAGTACACACACATACAAAAAAGATAGAACAAATAAAAACAAATGAAAGAAAGAGAAATCAAGTGAATCATAGATGTGTGTACATGAAAATCAGAGTACACATAAATACAGAGTTAAAGAAAATCTAGTGACAGCAGACTCTGTGAATGGATGTTTGGTTGACTGCAGAGTTACTGATGCACAGCTTGATCAGTAATCCTTTCACAATAAAAGCTTCTCGTGGGGCCGTAATTTAAGCGCACAGTTTTGTTTTGTTGTGTTTTTTGCAGATGTGTGAATCATGTATTGTGGACGGCGGGTGGAATAAAAACACTGCGGTTAATCTACCAATCAGACACGTTCAGCATTGCAGCCCCCCCCTGAAAGTCCCGGGACCTTTGAAAAGTACTACCCCCCTAGCAGGGGCTTTTTAGGGGGAAGACAATCTACCCCTGAAATAAATTTAGACTCTGGGTCCACTGGTCGAAACACATGTAGTTCCAGGGTAAAGTTCCCCCGGTCGAAAAACGCCTTAAAGGGGCGGAGCTGACTGGATCCGTTGTGGGTAACTTAATAATCCTACATTTCTCTTCAGGATCTGGAGGAGCAGAGTCGTTTGATCGCTGCCTCGAGTCGCCCTGCCAACCCGCCTGCCCCTGATGGACAGTTCCTCGTGCTAAGCAACAGCCAATCAGAGGACAGTGATGCCGGTGGAGAGGAGGGTAAGAAGAAAGGCGAGTCTGAAGCCTAACAAAGCGAAGAGGGCGCATGTTTCACCACCCAGGCAGATCCCAGCTGGTACTGTCAGAGCAACACCTCAGGAGTCAGAGGAGGGGAACACCACCCGCCCGTCTGTCCGTCCAGGATACCTGGGAACAAAAACATGTGCACCCTCGCTGCTGGACTCTGAAGTCTGTGGAGGAGCTCGTCACTCTGTGAATGGAGGATAAACTTAACACACCCTCGCTATAAGAAGAGGAGGGCAGCGAGCGTGGGAACTTCCGGTAACAGATGCTGCTTTTTATAATGGCTCCACGTGTAAACATTAACCTGTAAGTTTCTGTTTTTTATCTTTGTTTTATATTAAAAGAGCTAACAACAGAAGAGGTCAAACCAGAACCTGTTGAATTACAAACTAGGACTTGACGGAGACATGAGAGAGTGGGGAGGTCACCACGAGGTCCCACAGAGCAGAGGGACCTTGCAGAGCTGTGGGTGAAACATGAGAGACACAGGAAGAGAGGCAGGGAGTCTTATTTTGAAAGGGTCTTCCTGTGTGAGGTGTTCTTTAGCGGACCATTCTGAAAGCATCCTGCAGTGACGCACATTTTCTCTCCCTCGCAAAAAGTTTGACTTCATTTTCTGCAAAAAAACACAACAAAACACAGCTGTGCGCTTAAATTACGGCCCCACGAGAAGCTTTTATTGTGAAAGGATTACTGATCAAGCTGTGCATCAGTAACTCTGCAGTCAACGAAACTCCATTCACAGAGTCTGGTGTCACTAGATTTTCTTTAACTCTGTATTTATGTGTACTCTGATTTTCAGCTGTTTATTCGACACAAAAAATTTCACGGCCTTTGTTTGTTTTGTGCAATCCCATGCTGTAAGGACCAGAGCCAACATGGCTGCCACATTTCACCAAACCACAGCAGGAGACCCTGAAGGTGTCAAACTACGGGTCAGAAAATCCTTGATCATTATTGCGGTATTAGACGTCTACGATTCCAGCCAGTTAAACTCGGATTAGTGGCTTCAAGGATGTGAGAATCGTGTTCTATTCACCTGTGACCTGTGAGTCCAGAAGTTCAGATCACAAAAGAAACGCCAACATCAGAACATATCATCTACATACAGGGCCCAGTTGTTCAAAAGTAATCCTATCAGATTAAAGTAGATCAAATCTTTAAATCGGGTTGTTCAAACGAAAAAAAAAACAGACTGCCAAGTGGAAGTGGATCCAGTAATCCCGGCTTCGATCAAACCTCCAGTTTGTGTGGATGAAAACTTTTGAGTAAGTCCAAAAACCCGGATTAGCCTGATCTCAGCAGAGGGCTGGGCTGGGCTGGGCTCAGTGTGGCCACCACTAGCAGATCCAGCACCACCAGCCTTCAGGTTAGCGTCCTCATGTCTGTGCTGGTTCCTCTCGCTCTGGTGGAGTGGTTATATGTCAGTTTAACCAGCCTACATACAATTTTATCTCCATTTACTAGATCAACATACTGAGAAACCACGCCGCGCTATGAGACATCATCACCTGTTCTTGTTTACATCCAGGTAGTAGAGCTTTAGAGCGATATGATGGTAGCCATGAACCAGAGCTACAGCCCATAAAATATTATGGGCCCCTACATAAAATATTATGTAAAAAGCAACTTTCAGAATCTTTCAGTTTGTTTGGATTTTGGCGCCCCCCTGTGGACAAAGTATACATTGCATCATCCCGATAAGAGCTCTGGTGATCCAGATTTGGTTATATTTCAAACTCTGCATCTGGATCAGGCCAATCCGATTCCAAAAGTTGGATTATTCCTGTCTGGATTTAAACTTTTGAACAACTTGGGCTCTGCTGACTTGAAAGCCTCCTGGAGGATATTTTTGGGGTGTAGACAGATCATATCCTGAAACCAAGGCACCTTAGATCTAGAAACTGTTCACTGTTTAGCTACTCTTTCCAGGTTGAACTGTAGAGTGGAATGAAACCGCGTTTAACTTCCTTTAAAACATGTTTGAATAGTGAAAACGCTTTTAACACAAGTTAAAGACCAGAGCGCTCAGAACACTGAGGCGTCAGTCTTAACACAACTTCTAAAAATGTTTTGTTGGAGCCGACAAAGTCGTCATATCTACGCCAAGATCTCTCTCTCCGTCCAACTTTAGCAACTTTAGATTAAAGAGCAGAGTTTGAGTTGAGTGTGATCTGCACTTGTACACTGGTATTTGTTTATTCAAGACTTCTTTTATTGTCGTTCAACAGAAACACCAGAGCAGAAGGAAATCACGAGCATGTTTCATTTAAAGAACAGATGATTAATGAGAATAAAAATATCAAAACTGAGTCGTTAAATAAATAAATACTTAAAGAGATGAATACTAGAACATTTCAGACCCTGGATTGAGTCTCTTGTGTTCAGACTCTGCACTTGTACGTTGGATTAAAGAGATTAATCGAGCAGTTTTATGACTTCATCCCTCTGAGATTAGACGGAGTAACTTTTATTTAAACACACATTTAAAAAGAAGAAAACTAGATTAAGATGAAATAATTTTAAATGTTTGGAGGAGGTTTTTTTTCTGGTGTTTTTTACATTTGAGGGATACGAACACATTATATCTTGCTGCATGTCAGGACCATGTTTTCTCTGCTTGTTGTCACATTTATCTGTGATGTCTGCTGATTATCGGGGTCATTATTCGGGGCCTTTCTTTTCTTATTTCACTGCTTTTCATTCATTCGTATGCCTTTTATCCAGAGTGATCCACAGCGTGATCACGTGTAACCGAATTAAACTCCCACATCAAAAGACGGGATGTTAAAGGTCCTCATGTGTCCGCCCTTAAGACACTTCTGAATGAACAGTTACTGATCTCCATTACTTTGGGAGGATGTTTTTCTCGCTGTGAGCAGGTGAAAGACTCGTGTCGACGGAGCTGCACTTTACTGACGCAGGGAAAAAAAAAAAAAGAAAGGACGAGCATCGCTGATGTTAAAGTGTAAATATGTTTCGGTGATAATTGTTTCATGTGTCATGAGTAATGAAAAAAGGCTTTTCAGTGATAAATAAAGCACTAACTCCACCCGCCTGAGTCCGTCTGCTGATTACACATTAAACACATCTCCAGCTACAGACGCATAGGTACTTGTGTGGCAAATCCCTCACTGCCCACTTCCACTGGCATTCACCTGTTCCTCCGACAGTCCTCCAACAGTTCCTGGTACTTCTCCCTCCTCCTCCATCCTTTCCTCCCAGGACACTGTTAGCTCCAGCAGGATCAGTTGTCTTGTGGCCTCGGAGACCAAGATGATGTCAGGTCTCAGTCTGGGCTGGGTGATGTGTGGTGGTGCTCGAGCCGATCATTTCATCACAGATGGATTCACTGAATCAACATGTGAGAGGAGATAAGCGTGAGTAGCAAAGACGTTTCAACACGGCTTTAAAATCCTTTTTAACTCAAAAAGCCGTGGCAGAGATCGGCCGGTATTTTGGTTTAAACAGCGACCCTGTTAACTGGAGACTTTCAGCCGGATGTATCCCTCATAAACGTCTTTAGACCATCATTAAATATCTGATGAGGATATTTTCAAATCTTAATAAAAACTAAACTAGTTTGCATTCGCAGGAACTCCCTCTGTTTAAACAGCTGTGTAAACTCCACAAACACTGACACGTTCAGCTGAAGGTCTCCAGTTTACAGGGTCACTTTTAAAACCATAACACTGGGAGAGACTCATTCACTGTGGGCTGAGAGAAGACTACTGTTACAAGCTGCTAAATCAAGTGAATCACAGCTTCTACTTTTGAAAAGTGAATCACAGATGTGTGTGATGTTACTGTGGACGGGACCTATGAGAAGTACTACCCCCCCTAGCAGGGGCTTTTTAGGGGGTAGATTATCTACCCCTGAACTAAATTTAGACCCTGGGTCCACTGGTCTAAACGCACGTAGTTCAGGGGTAAAGTTCCTGCGGTTGAAAAACGCCTTTAAGGAAATATTCAGAAGAGGGGAGGTAGAGCACACAGCCTAGACCAGCATTATCTTGGCTATGCTTCCCCTGTCTTCTAATATCTGGCTGCAGACTCTTCTTATTGTGTGTTGGGTGGTGCAGGTGGTAAAGTAGGTAGTATCAGTGTTATCACTACCTGGAGCTTGCATGTACGGAGCCTGGGTCTGTTGAATGTGGCAGTACTGTATGGGTTGGGTTATTAAATTGGGAGGTTTTGCTGCTGGATATGATGGACAGTGGGAGCTGGCAGAGTTAACTCTCCGAGGTGTCGTGGGTCTAACTAGAGGAAACATCGGTGAAGGGAGGAGCCCACTTGATAACCTTGGTGATGTCCTGGCGCTCGCTCCCCATCTGTCTTTTCTATCTCAGGCTTTGGGGGACATCAGGAGCCATGGGGTAGGGTACTAGACTTATTAGTAGAGGGAATAGTGGGGAGGTTTCTTCACTGAGCGCTAATCCTTTCTTTCAGCACAAGTACCACGAGTTAATCTCAAATACAGATTTTAACTGACGTGTAGAAATACATGAAGTAATCTACCCAACAAAACCTGCAAGACCTGGATTATAAATACAGAGGTGAGTCGTAGAGTGAGATATTTATGATGTTTATTTCAAGTATAAGTTAAAAACAGACAACTTAAAAAACAGGTGTTACCAGCTGTAGTGTAATAAACTGTAAACATGTGAAAAGATGAATAAAACGAGTGCAGTAACTTTTTTTTTTTTTTAAAGAACAAAGATCCTCCAAACACAACTCTAAGACACGCTTCAGGATGACGTCCAACTATAACCTTTACTTTCACAATGGAGTCACAAAGTGCTTCATAAAGGCAGCACATAAATCATCATTCAGATACAAAAAACAGTCAATTAGATAATATACAGATACTAAAATAACATTTAAAGGAGCATTTCACTTCTTTTTCTGATAAATAAAGTGTTAAAGTGTTTCGGTCACTCTTCATCAGCGTCTTACTGCAGTATGATTTTCATCGTAGAAGAACCTAGTGCAAAGATAATTGATAAATAATCCCATGCTATGTTTATATCTATTAAATACTAACATTCATTCAACACATTTATTCTACCGCTTATTATATTAATATTTCATTCTTACCAGTGCAAAATATCCATTTATTTAAAGGTGTCAGAAGACCTGCTGACGTTATGTTTGGTTGTTATTCACTTTGATTTTCCTGTCTTGTGATGGCACTAATCAGAGGTAGTACCGCTTTGTTTTCCTTCATAGAACAATAAAAACAAAGGTTTATGTGTTTCTCCCGATTTAAGGTCCAGCACTGGGTCACACCAGCTCTGTGTAAGTTCAAACGTAACCTAGTTTAAATGTGATTTCTAATCTAGGATGGAGTTTACTCTCTACTAATGTTTGGGCGTTGCAGCAGCTGAGATCGTTCTAACGTTGTAATGAGTTACATTTTAAATTTGACACCTTGCTCTGAGTCGTTGTAAAGTCCTCTGTAACAGACCAGTTTCATGGCGCTCTGTTTTCAAAGATGGAATCATTTGAAGGATGAGGAGAAGCAGCTGCGATGTGTCGACAACATGTTAGATTACATGAATAATAAACGTACTGCTGTCAAGTGATTGTGACGTAAAGAGGCGGGCTTTGAGCCTCCTAGCCAACAACTACGGTGTTCCCGCCTGTCAATTAAGTCAACTGTGCCTCTCATTGGAAGACTCGTAATCTCAATATCTTTAAAATTGCAGCGTTAGAAAACAATTCACCCCCCTCAGTGTGTATGTGGTTTCCGGTACTTTCGGAGCCAGCCTCAAGTGGATCCTCAATGAACTGCAGTTTTTAGCACTTCGCATTGGCCTCATATTTTTAGACCAGAGGTTGCCGCTTGGATTGGAGGCAATGAGGCTAATGTGAGTTAGCACTTAGACACCCCATTAAGGAGAAAGCTGATCACTGATTGGCCGAACAGGGTGAAAACGTCATATCTGTGACATTATTAAGTTTAGTTTGGATGTTACGGTCTGCTAGTTAAGAAGAACTTTACGTCTCTGAGGTGAAACAGAACAACGACACAACTTAAGTTACAAACTAACTCGTTCAACGTTTGGTTTAGTGACGACTTTACACCCTAACTGAGGACTCAACTTATGCAGAGATGGTGCAACAGGCCACAGGACATAATAGACCACCTGAAGATTCAACAGGAAGCAGAATAAAGCAGAACACCAGGGAGTCCAATCACTGTTACTGGATCTGGTTGGAGAGCCAGTCCAGACCCTCGGCCAGACCTGAACCGTTGACAGCACAGGACGCCTGGACGAACCACTGCGGGGGGACACAGGGAGAGAGACATAGGTCAGCTGCAGCTCTGACTGTGGGGTGTTAGCTGAAGACCTTTAAATCATCTTCATTCTGAACTGCTATCAGGAAGTATAAACACTCACCGGCTGTGAGACTGCTGATAAACTCAGAGACTCTGTTATGTCACTGACTGACATGGCTCTCGGCAGATCCTGTTTGTTCGCCAACACCAGTACGGCCACGTTCCTCAACTCGTCTTCCTCCAACTGTAGGATGAAGAACGGTTTCAGATATTAAAAAACAAGCTGTGACTCTTAACTACTTCTTTATAATAAAACGTGTGATATTATATTGTATATATATTTATGTATATGTATATGTACATGTACCATCTTGTGCAGCTCGTCAGCAGCTTCTTTAATCCTCTCGGGGTCGTTGCTGTCAACTACAAATATCAGACCCTGAAGACAAACAGATAGAAGTCATTAGATTTAGCCAGGAGCTACGATTGGCTTGACCGAAGCTAGGAGCTAGCACGCCAACATAACAGCTGAACTCACATGCAACCTAAGCCTGGACACCACTAGAACTGTGTATTGTGATGGTTGCCTGACACTTAATCGCACTAAAAGACAGGTTAACACCCTGAAAGTGGACATCCGTCGCCTCTCTGAAGAGCTTCAGAAAAAGGACTACATGCTAAACAGCTACATCGACATGTCAGCTTCTCAGTCAAAAAGGATCCTGGCCATGCAGTCTGCAGAAATCATGCAGAAATATATTAAAAATTACATTAAAATTTTAATTTAAAGTGGGTTAAAATGAGCTAAGATAGGAAGGCAGTGGCAAATAAGAAAGTCTTAATCTTTGATTTAAAAGAGGTGAGAGTTGGAGCAGACCTACAGCTTTCAGGGAGTGTGTTCCAGATATGTGGTGCATAATGACTAAACGCTGCTTCACCATGTTTCGCTCTGACTCTAGGGACTGAAAGCAGACCAGTACCTGATGACCTCAGAGGTCGAGGTGGTTCATAAAGTAGTAGCAGATCAGCAATGTATTTTGGGCCTAAACCATTCAGTGCTTTATAAACCATCAGAAGGATTTTAAAGTCTAGTAGAGTTGGCTCTACTATTAGATCCGAGCCAACTGTCTCACTCACCAGCCCCCCCCTACAGTCCAACTGTCAGCTCCTTTGCTACCTCAGCTCTCACACCCTCCTGCTCCCCCTGCTGGCCTTATCTGTTACTTTCACATTTTGTGTCCACCTTTTCAATAGAGCCCATTATTACAGTCAGTCATAAGAAACGCAACAAAATCACAAAAACATCTGCTAATTCCTCCAATTTGATACATATTCCTTGTCTAGCTCTCCCTCCTCCTCCTCACTCACCCAGATCTTCTCATCACCTGAAACTGGCACTGTTTAATACTCGGTCTCTAAACAAAAAAACCCAAATTCTCCATGACTTCATAACTGACACCAACCTGGATCTCCTCTGCATCACCGAAACCTGGCACAAACCCTTGGACTATTTCCTACCAAATCAGACTGCACCCCCCGGATTCTCATACATCGACAAACCCCATCCTGACCGGCGGGGGGGGGGGGGGTGGTATTGCTGCTGTTTACAGGATGGACATCAACACAACCACCATCCCCATTCCTCCAGCCCCTTCCTTTGAACACATTGCTTTTAAACTCTCCGGTTTCACTTCCCCAGTCATTGCTCTGATCTATCGCCCCCCCAAGCTGAATACCTCATTTCTTACGGACTTTGCAGATTTTCTAACACATCTACTTACCATTTCATCTGCCATTCTTCTCCTCTGTGATTTTAACTTCCATATCGATGACACCCATTGCAAATCTGCCAATGAATTTATGGACCTGCTTCACTGCTTTAACTTCACCCAACATGGAAACTTTCCCACCCACAGCAATGGACACACCCTGGATTTAGTCTGCTCTACTGGCACTTCAACTTCATCACCTGGAAAGTCATAACCTCTACATCTCAGATCATCTGGCTGTAACCATGGACATTGATATCCCTCTTCCAGCCCCTAAACAAAAATGCATTATCACCTTTAGAAATATTAAATCAATCTCCCCCTCAGCTCTCTCAATCACCAGTCTCTCCACTGCCTCCCCATTGTTCCTGTCTGACAGTCCCTCAGAACTCTTGTCCCACTACAATGATACACTCTCCCACTGTCTCAATCAGTTAGCCCCCATCAAAACTAAAACCATCTCCTTCACTCACTCTGCCCCTTGGTACACCCCCGAACTCCGTACAATGAAATCCCGTAAACGCCAGCTCGAAAGACTATGCAAGAAATCCGGTTTAACGGTTCATCACCAAGCATACTCAGACTACTTACAACAATACAGTTGTAGGTACACCCCAAGACTCTCTTCTCCACAATAAACAAACTCCTTCAACCCAGTGACATCTCCTCATCCTTCACAGTTGATAAATGCAATGAATTTCTGTCCTTCTTCTAGACTAAAATTGACACAATTTATAACAGTTTTACCACTCTCCCTGCCATCCACACTGCCATCCCTGACTCTCCTTGTCTTAACACCCAGCCACTGTCTCACTTCACCCCCATAACTCCGACTGAACTGTCTTCCATCACTGCAGGCATTAAAAATTCAACATGTATTCTCGACCCCATCCCAACCAACCTGGTTAAAAACTGTCTCCCAGCTGTTTCCCCCGTCATAACGAAAATCCTCAACTCCTCCCTCAATTCTGGTTCAGCCCCCAAAAATCTCAAACTTGCAGTCGTTACCCCCATTCTGAAAAAATCTGGACTCCAACCTGACAATATGAGTAACTTTCGGCCCATCTCCAACCTTCCCTTTTTTTCAAAAATCCTGGAACGTGTTGTCGCCCTTCAAATCAAATCCCACCTCACCAATAACATTCATTTTGAACCATTTCAATCCGGCTTCCGTCCCCAGCACAGCACAGAAACAGCACTCCTCAAAATCACGAATTACCTTTTCCTGTCCTCCGATTCTGGCCACCTCAACATCCTCATCCTCCTCGATCTCACTGCTGCATTTGACACAATAAACCAAACTATTCTTCTCTCCCGCCTAGAGCACACCATCAACATCACTGGAACTGCACTCTCCTGGCTGAAATCCTACCTCACTGACCGTCAACAGTTCATTTACACCAACAACTGCACCTCTAACATCGCTCCTCTGGCTCAAGGCGTCCCCCAGGGTTCGGTGCTTGGTCCCCTCCTGTTCATCATTTACTTGCTCCCCCTTGGTAACATCATCCGTCAACATGGCCTTCATTTTCACTGCTACGCTGATGACATCCAGCTCTATATTTCCACCAAATCCATAACCACTGTAACACACTCCACTATCACAAACTGCCTCTCTGAAATAAAAACATGGATGCATACCAACTTCATATCACTGAACTACAACAAATACGACCTCATAATCATCAGCCCGAAGTCCCTCACAAATCCCATTCCAAATGTCACTCTCACTTTAAATAACTCCACTCTATCTCCTGCACCTCACATCCGTAACCTTGGAATCACTTTTGACAGCAACCTTTCTTTTCAACACCACGTCACCCAGCTCACTAAAACGGCCTTCTTACACCTCCGAAACATAGCCCGCCTCCGTCCATTCCTCTCTTTCTCTGCCACAGAAACCCTTATCCACGCATTCATCACATCCCGTTTAGATTACTGTAATAGCATCCTGTACGGCACATCATCCAAAGTCCTCCATAAACTGCAATACATTCAAAACTCTGCTGCATGCCTCCTCACCTGCACCAGCTCCCGTGACCACATCACCCCCGTCCTCCAACATCTTCATTGGCTCCCCGTCCCCTACCGCATACAGTTTAAAATCCTCCTCCTCACCCACAAAGCCCTCCACCACCAGGCCCCTTCCTACCTCACTGACCTCCTCCACCATCACACTCCTTCCCGTAACCTGTGCTCCTCACACACCAACCTCCTGTCCCCACCTCACAGAACCAAGCACCGAACCTGGGGGGACAGAGCCTTCACAGTAGCCGCCCCCACCCTCTGGAACTCACTCCCCTCCCATATCCAAAACTGCTCTGACCCTCCAGCTTTCAAATCTCTTTTAAAAACTCACCTTTTTAAGTTAGCTTTTCATTTGTGATTGTACTGTTGTGTTGTTTTGTTTGATCTGTGTTATTTGTTATTTGTTTGTTTTTTTTTGCTTGTATTGATTTTAACAATTGTACAGTGTCTTTGAGTTTTTGAAAAGCGCTATATAAATAAAATGTATTATTATTATTATTATTATCGTTAACGTCCTTCTGATGGCTCATAACTGTTATTGTTAGTGGCCGTAGTTTTATCACCTGTGTGTTTACAAAGTAGTGTCTCCAGAGAGGTCTGATGATTGTCTGACCACCAACATCCCAGACTGTGAAACTGATGTTCTTATACTCCACCGTCTCCACGTTGAACCCTACAAATATGTAAACACACAAACACACAGAAGTTCATTTTAATGTTGTTGTTTTCTTTAAATCAATGTCAACACACAAAAATGATGACTCACCGATAGTTGGTATGGTGGTGACGACCTCGGCCAACTTCAGTTTGTAGAGCAGAGTGGTTTTACCTGCTGCATCCAGACCCACTGCACACAAACACACAAATAGGATGGACATATAAGACAGTGACTGTTATTAGAAATAATAATAGCTAGCTAGAGTTATAGCTAATTACACAGCTGCTACGTACTCCACTCTTATTGGTCAACACATAGCTGTAGTGACCATTTGTCATAATAAACTCAAAGAATAATCAAAATATCAAACTCAAACTTTAATGAAACATAATCAAATGGTCACTGATGCATCATGGGGATGTAATGCTAGCAGGCAGACGAAGTCCAATGTCCATGTAAAGATCAGCGTCCTGGGTATCTAAATAACCTCATGTACCCACAGTATAACTTAACCACCAAACAAACAAAAAAAACTAAATATACAAAAAAATCGTTAATATTACGGAGCCCCTAAAGTGACATGGGCAGAATTTATTTTTTTATATGTTCCCGTGCGCACCAGAAACTTTCCGTGCTCACGCAAAAACATTTCTTGAGATCACAAGATATTATTGCGTGCTCATGTGAAAGTTTACTGTGCTCACAACAAAGTTTCCCATGTGTATAAGTTACCAAGTGGGCACTGGAGATCAACCAGTGCATTGCTGTCTTCCAGTTTCAATCTAAAAATGACCGTAATTAGTTGAGCTTTAATTCAACCTTGGGCTTCATTACAAGAATATTACGGCATTGTTTGCACATTGTCACCGCTTTATTGTCTCAGAACGGAACCTAAAACGTACATTCTACCTCGGTGAAGTGTGTTTTGCCCAAGCGGCAACCTCCGGTCTAAAAATATGAGTCCAATGTGGAAGTGCTAAAACTGCAGTTCATTGAGGATCCATCCGCTGGAGGCTGGCTCCGGAAGTACCGGAAGTCACATACACATGAATGGGAAAAAGACGATCTTTACATCAGCAATAAACATGTTTACAGCCTGGTACAAAAGACAAGTGCAGTCTGGATAGCTCATTTCTCGATGGGCTCTCATTGTGAGGGGGTGAATTTATTTCTAACGCGGCAATTTCGAGGATATTGAGAGTCTTCCAATGAGAGGCTCAGCTGATTGCGGGAACACTGAAGCTGTTGACTAGGTGGCTCAAACTCCGCCTCTTTACGTCACACTCACTGGACAGCAGCAATATGGCTGCCGCTGACGATTGGCCTCAAAACAGCTCTTTAGAAACAGATGGGTGACGTCACGGATACTACGTCCATATCTTATACAGGCTATGGTTTTGCCCAATGGGATATATGCAGTTTATTTCACGTGCGCACGTAATACCTTTTCGTGCTCTCTGGAAATTACAATGTGCTCACGAGAAAGTTTCTTGTGCACACAGGATAGTTTCTGGTGCCCACGAGATCATATCTAATAATTATTTCTGCCCATTTCACTTTAAGGACTCCGTAAAATATACTACAATTGTAACATTTAGTAGTCTGTAGGTCTGTTTTTCCTCAATGGCAGACTGCTCCAATGAAGAACAGACTGTTGCTAGGACCGCTGATCACAGACTCTAGAAGTTTAATCAATAACTCGTCCTCAAGTGTGTCCTTAACCATTATCTTAAATTTAGAGATGTATTTCATAGCTTGACTTTTCTATGTTGTTGTTTTCGTCTTTCTGGTTTCCCGCCATAAACAAAGGACAACGTTAATGACTTCTAGGATTCTTCAGTCTGGGATTAGAGCAACATTCAACCAACTCATGTACATAAACATCACAGTGAAAGCTGATAATAACTTGTGCACTCAAATATTTGACGCTTAATCCCTGACGTATTTAACCAGATGATAAATGCTGAAAAAATTGGTATTAATTCATTTGACTGAAGAATTAACAAAAAAGTTGAAGGTTTAAGGACTACACCTATCACTGTCCTTTTAAGACTTTTATTTTAACAGCATAAAAAAAAAAAAGTATGGCAAAAATAACAGCAATTTAAATATAAAATAATAATAATGTAACAAAATAATTATAACAATAATTATAAAAATGATAACATTATAACAATAGTAATAATAATATTAATAATAGTAATAATATTCATAATAACAATAATGATGATTATTATAATAATAATAATAATAATAATAATAATAATAATAATAATAATAACAAGGACTTAAAAAAAATAATTTCTCACCCATTAAAATCCGAACAGGTGTTTTGTAGGTGAACCTGTTGAAGATCTGTGAGATGATGCCTCCCATGTTCGTGGTTGAAAGTTTTTCCTCGCGGTGAACGGCTCGTGCTGTTTCTGCAGGTGTGTGTGAGAGTCTGTGAATTTATAGAGCAGCGGGAGTGTGTGTTTGATGTGTTCTCCATAGTGTCACACCGGCTGCTGTCAGTTCGGTACACGGTGGCAGCGGAAACGTTGGCAGCAACAACAACACTGCTATCGACGTCACACATATACACGTATACAACGGGTGCTTCTCAAAGCTCTAAACGTCCATCCTCGCGTCTCTTCCTCGCGTCTCTTCCTCGCGTCAGCGACGTCGATTTGTGATGACGGCTTTAACAGCTGTTTGTGTCTGCACACATGTTCACTGTAATAACTCTGACAAATATAAACAGTGACAGAGCTCTGTCTCTGTGTTTACATGTTTAACACACACTTGCACATGAAGAGAATCAGCTCTCTGATTATTCTGTCCTAAAGCATCGCGGATCGATTCACCGGTAAAATGTCTCATTATTAAATTATTTATTACTTTAAGGGAAAATAGAAACCATGCAACTCTTTTCAAACCCTGTGCTCATTAATGATCAGTCTCATATGAAACTTTATTAACCTGACAGGAAATATAACAAGTGTTTTTACTAACAGACAAACTTTACTGTCAGACTTCTCTTCATGAAGAAAACGAGAACAAATGGGGAAACTAACAGGAGGAATAACTGATCATTGATATATATTCTATCAATGATGTAAGACTCTATTACTCTATTTCATTAGACAGTGAATCTGACAAAAACAATCAGATATAACATAATCCATCCTCTGTTATATTGAATTTATGATTTTACGATCAGTATTTGGTTTTTAAAATTCACATTAAACACTTTTCAATCTCAGCTCATCACATACAGACTGTTTAGAAACCGACGGATGTTTATGATCTGTTTCAGGGCACCCTTAATGACTGTTTTAAGGTCCATCTTTTCTCTGTTATTAAACTCAGCTGATGTTAAGTTTCGGTTAAGTCCGAGCCGCTGCAGCGTCCAATCGGTGAGTGATATTCGATAAGGGGGCGTGTCTGTCAGAGAAAAGACTTCCGCAAAGTCTGCTCTCGTGTTTCCTCGATTATCCCTCCTCGGATCAGTCTCCTCGCTCCTCGCTCCTCTCTCCTCCAGCAGCGTTTAGAGCTTTGGGTGGCAAGTTAAAATGGCTCGTCAGTAGGTACTTCCGGTTCGACCGAGGAGCGAGGAGACTGCAGTTTAGAGCTCTGAGATGCACCCTATGCCTCACACACTCACATAACAGAACTTCCGGTGATATACCCTCCAAAATAAAGGTGGCTTTGAATTCTGATTTTCACTTCATTACTCTTTTAGGATGTTAATTGTAATTTCTAAGGCTTGTTAGGAGGCATGAATTACAGATTAATTTAGAAAATATTTTTTTGATTTAAAAAAAAGTGAATTAAGGTAAAGTTCAGTAAAATTTTTGAAGATTGACTAAGAAATTAGATTCTTCAGATGTTTATTATGAATAAAGAAATTAAACAAAACACCTGACTTATTTTCTGGGTACAACTTTGTACACATTTCAGTGTCCAATAACAAAAGAATGCATTAAAAATAATTTTAAAAGATATTTCTTTCACTAGGATTTAGACAGAAATTGTACATTCAAATAATATATAAAAAAAATAATATATACACCAACTCTGAGTACAACCATGTGGGTTAAATGCTTTACAAAATTAAGATTAAAAAAGCATGGCCAAAATGGTTAGGAATAAAAAAGAGAGAAAGAAAGAGAGAAAGAAAGAAAGAGAGAAAGATGCCTGTTTTATAATTTGAATGAAAATTAATATCTTACAAATTTAAAAGTGTTAACCAAAAAAACTGCAATAAAAACTTAAAATGAAACCTTAAAAAACAGATTGATATACCTTTGGATGTGCACTATGGTTGTTTTACCTTTAAAAAAAATAAATAATTCGGCCCCATAGTGTTATTAAGAAAACAGATTTTAAAAAATAACAAACAATGATAGAGTAATGAATATATACTGTAGTTTTTTAAATTTTGTTTTGTTCTGAGTTTATTTTAGTAGTCAGATCTTGTTTCCTGTGCCACCTTCAGGTGTTGTAAACAGGAAGTGTTGGTTTGTTGTCGTTGGCAGGTATGACGTTGTCAGGTTTGTGTCCTCACTGTCTGAAAGGTTCAAACAGTGTCGACTTTAAAAAGTATTAAAATGTATTTACTGTTGATGTATGAAGCAGATAAAGAGGATGGGAAGTGTTGAACTACTTTATTTTGAAGGGTTTGTGAAGCATTCATATTTATCCACTGTTTATGAGTATTAAATCATGTTTTACCTGCTCTTGACTGAAATCTCTATTTGTATGTTTCAGTTTTGAATTGAATTATGTGGCACGTTTTGTGTTTCTTCATTACCCATGAGCAGATAAACTCAGTGTGTGTGTTTGTGTCAGGGGTTACTAAATACCATCTGTGGTCAAATCATGAAAAACGTGGCTCCTCAAGCTCTTGCACCACACCAGGAAAATAACATATTTAGGAAGTGAGAGGTGAGACTAGTCGACACAATGATTTCTCATTATGGTGTTAGTTTCAGTTCTGTTTTGTGATTGTGTTTTTTTTTAATGAAAAAGAGAAGTTCATACTTCAGAAGAGGAAGAATCAATCTTAATTTGTTGTAATGTTTTATGTTGAGAAGATTCTGAGGATTGTATTTATGTTGTGTCGAAATGAGGTGAGATTACAGCACTCAAACCCTTTCCAAACAGAGCAGGTATAGACCGTACTCTATGTTCTATTATTAACAAAGACCCAACATCAAGACAGGATCAGATCCAGTCCCATCTTACTGACAGGACTCAGTCTGATCTCATCTTAATCTACCATGAGCAGAGCACTTTGCAGCCTTTAGCAAGTTACAGTGGCAAGGACAAACTTCCTTTAATAGGCAGAAACCTCCAGGAGGACCAGACTCATGTTAGACACATCTGCTGAGAGAGGAGAGAGGGATAGAGGGAGATGAAGAGAGAGAGAGATGATAGTGGTGAGACGGATAGTAGTAGTTGTAGCAGCTGGAGTCTGGCACGCCCACAGCAGCAGAGATCCAGAGGGACTTATGAGACAAGGGAGCTCAGGGACTCCAGAAAGGTCTATGGTTAGTAACTTTAATGGGACAGGAAGAGTTAAAGTGAAAGACAGGCAGAGAGAGGAGAGAGAGGGAAATACAAGATCCCGGTGTGTCAGTCTAAGCCTATAGCAGCATAACTAAGAGCTGGTCCAAGTCTGAGCCAGCTCTAACTATAAGCTTTATCAAAAAGGGAAGTTTGAAGCCTACTCTTAAAAGTAGAGAGGGTGTCTGCCTCCCTTAGACCGTGTTGGAGAGAGGGATAGAGGGGGATGGAGAGAGAGAGAGATTATAGTGGTGAGACAGATAGTAGTAGTTAGAATTATTAAGGCTGAAGTTGATCTCTTTAGTTGCATTCTTAAATCATTTAAATTACACTTCAATGACGTTCCTCATCCTTCGTTGTACGTGTACAAAGGAGGCTTAGGAATAAAAAACAATCAGAAGCACTGTTTTATAAATGTTAGTGTTGGTGCTTGTATAAAATCAGGATATGGAGGCAAATTGTGGCCCTGTCGGTGTTCCATACTTTGTGTTTTTCAGGGCTGCATTTACAAATAAGACTGAGAAAGGCTGACAGTGTGTAACCGAGGAGAGAAATATACATGAGTTCTAGTGCACTCAGAGGGACTTCAGATGTGCCGCGTTAATACAGTGGAGATGCTTATTTTAGGCCTTTTGGCTTTCCATAGCTGGGTTCATGGAGGCTGCACTAAGAAATGAAACTTAAAATTCCTGCTGACGTGATGACCAGGAAACGAAAGTAGTCGAGCTGAAATTGCAGATTCAGAGAGACTGCCACACAGAGAGGACAACTTCAGACACAACTACACTTCTACCAGATACCTCAGACTCCTCTCTGCAGACTCTGTGAGGATGATGAAGGCCACGAAGCTGCTTTTTGTTATCATGGCGATGGCGCTGATGTCTGCAGTTCTGCTCATGAACAAGTCTGGATTTAGTCTGATAGTTCAGACCACAACTCGTGCAGAGAGTAGACTGCTCCCCGCTACTGAGCGTAGCGTTGATGCATTATGGACGACAGCAGGTACACGCACAAACACACGCGCGCGCGCGCGCACACACACACACACACACACACACACACAGAACACTGGGGGCGATGAATCATCTGTAAGTTCCTGTTTTTCCTCTTGTCTTGGTGAAGCAAAGGGGTATACTACGAAGCCGGATTTGCGGTTATCGAGGTAACTTCAGGGTTAACTCTGGATTTTCAGTACTACGAAGGTGTTTGCCGTCTTACCAAGGTATATAACCATGGTTACTCATGCTGAACTCCTTATGCCCAGGATCAGAGATCAGTTTGGAGAAAACTCCGCCCACTGACCAATCAGCTCGCTCGATCACGGAGCTCTGTGAGCTGATCGCAAGGGGAGGGGGGAGAACTGTGGTCATGCCCGCAGTGGAGAGGAGACGGGCAGGACACTTTGTCTACCTGTATGATTTTATATATAAAATACTGATGACAGTTATTGATTATCTTTCCTGACATCATACTTAAACAGAGTCTGAAGTCAGATTATTCAGATTAAATCGTTTTGGGCTACTATTTTAATTATACAACTGCGCGTATTACTTTGAATCATGTTCTCATTGTTATTAGTCCTTTAACCACAGCGCTCAGTTTGATACCGTCAGGACTGCAGCTGAAATATTACGTCTAAAAGTGTCACACACGACACAAGATTAAATCAGAGAGAGAGAGGTCACTGTCAGGGAATAAACAAAGTTATTATAGACAGATATATCTAATGATGAATAAACAGAGTTATTATAGGCAGATATATCTAATGATGAATAAACAGAGTTATTATAGTCAGATCTATCTGCACTAAGTGATGAGAAATAATACTTCATTTGCGCATTCAGACAGTTTTTGCCTTATGGTTCTTCCTTAATGTTTCAAACACGGCTGTGTTGAAGTTAATCTGGATAAGCCTATATGCTTAACTTCTTCATATTTTTCTAATATCAGTGCAGTGTTTAAAATTCATTTCGATGTGCTGACGGCAGACTGTCCATGTCTGTGATTGGTCACATGTTGCCTTCTCCGCCCCGTTCATGTGAACGCGCTCAGGGTAATTCTGGATCGACTCAACATGTTGATAACCAGCTTCGCGTGACAGTTTAGCGCGATCTCCTTTGCTGGGTACAGTGAAGCCGGATCAGGAGAAGATATCTAGGATATTGAACTCGCTTCGTAGTATACCCCCCAGGTGTTACGGTCTACAGAGTGACTCTGTTTACATGGAGACGTTCTATTGAAAACAGGAGTACAGGACAAAAGCCTCTTTAGATTTGTCTTTAATACAGGTGTGATGTACGGTGGCCCTGAAGAGCAAAACATGACAAATCACAGCAAATCAGAAAATAACAAAAAAACAGAAAAACGACAAATCAGAAAACACAACAAATCAGAAACACGACAAATCAGAAAACACGACAAATCAGAAAACACAACAAATCAGAAAACACAACAAATCAGAAAACACTTTGAATTTTGCATTTTTTTGTTATGGTTTTTAATTTGGTTTGTTTTAGGATAGTTGTATTTTCTTTTTGTGTTTTGTATTTTCTTGTTGTGATGTATTTTTGTGGGTCGTGTTGTTGCGTTTTGTGATTTGTAGTCATGTTTGTGTTTTTTTGTTGTGTTTTAAGATTTGTTATGATTTGTTGTTGGGAATTATTGTTGTGTCTTGTATTTTCTCGTCGTGTTTTCTTATTTGTTGTCGTGTTTTGCACTCAAAGGTTTGTGAACGGAGCAACATATTTTATCATTTTATTAATAACTAAACAAAGGAGTATTTGGGAGGAACATTAGAGGCCTTGAGTTTGGTCTTATTACACATCAGTAGAGCATAAATATAAGGATCAGGGTGTAATGTGCATTGGGGCAAGTTCCTTGTGATTATTTCAAATTGGTCAAAACCATAGCAACGATGATTCATGCACACTGCCTGTTGACACTGTAATAAAAATGTTAGTGTGGTCTAAGGTTGGTCTCGAAAGTGGGGAAATAATGACCGTTAGCGAGCACAGATGTGAGAGCAGGGGTCACCTACAGCTCTCCTGCAGCCCTGTAAGACTGAGCAGTATAAATAATGGAGAGAAAACGTCCCAGCATGCTTTAGTAACAAGATTTAACAATATGCTGATGATGTCTTCTATTTTCTCCAGATCCTTCTCGAACAGATTTAAAGGGGAAGATGTTCACTTTGTCTTTGAATGGAGGCGGCATCCGCTTATATCCCCCACATTTTAGTGATCCTACCCGAAACCCCTACAGCCCCACCACCCAACCCTACAGGACCACCCAACCCTACAGGACTACCCGACCCTACAGGACTACCCAACCCTACAGGACCACTACTGGATCCTATAGCACCACCCGACCCTACAGCACCCATACTGGATCCTACAGCACCACTACTACCAATAGACCAGCCACCACCAAAACCCCTGCCACCCGCTCCTGGACCACCCGTTCCTGGACCACCCGTCCCCCGACCACCCGTCCCCCGACCACCCGTCCCCCGACCACCCGTCCCTGGACCACCCGTTCCTGGACCACAACACCCCCTTTTGGAGGTGAGTAAACTCTGCAACCAGACAGAAACACAGTGTCCATCTTTAAGATACAAAGAGACTTTCTCTCATAACATGTCTTATATTTTCCTTTTATCAATTTCCAAAGCGCCTTTGTTAAATCTCTTCTGTCTGCAGGCTAAAATAATCCTCTCTGTTACGCAGGAAGTAAGCTAACGTTTGTTGTTTGTCAGTCCTGTTTCAGCTCTTCACAGTTTAATTAGTTTACTTTTAGTTGTTGTTGTTGTTTTTTGTTTCCAAGCGGCTCAATCATGACAGTGCATAAAACTGCAGTTCCTTGAGTGGCCACTTGATGTTGGCTCCAAAGGTGAGACAGTTCCCATTACGACCATAGACGATATAAAAAATGGCCGTTCGATCTGTGGGTGCCATATTGGAAATGTTGAACTCAACCTAACCTCGTCCGAGTTAGTGTGAGGTAAAGAGGCTGGCCTTTAGCATTTTCGCTAACAGCTACAGGGTGCCTGCCTGTCAATCAAGTCAGCCACGCCCTTATTTGGGCAAAACTCATAAGTTTACCATCTTTGAAAATAACGACTTATAGAATAGTTCACCCCGTACAATGTTTGATTGAACCAGGCTGTACACGTTTATTATTGCTGTAAAGATTGTCTTCTTCGAATGTGTGTGTATGTGGTTTCCTGTGTTTCTGCAGCCAGCCTCTAGTGGACGCTCGATGAATTGCAGTTTTTAATACTTCAGCATGGGCTTCATATTGTAAGACCAGAGGTTGCTGCTTGATTAGGAGCCTTTTACTTTTTCAACATGTTAAAATCCTGTTACTAAATAACAGCATCTTTTAAAATAACTTGCCGTTTAGTAAAACAACAGCGTAAAGTTTTCATGGTTTGTTGTCTTTGCTGACTTTATATCAGATGAAAACTTGTCTCGTTGTCAGGTAAAAAATCCAACAGACTGTTTAAGAAGTCTGAGCTTCGGCATTTCCTCTGAGTGATGCTCTGTCAGACTGTATTTTTTATTGCTTCATTGTTTTGTTTTTGATACAGGTGTCTGTGTGAGCTCACCATACCGGCTCTGTCAGCTTGTTTATAGTTTCTCACACACCGGGTTATTTTTGGCGGCCTGTGGTCAAGAGCGAGGATGTTGATGTCAAGCTTATTTATTCTAACTCAACCTGTTGGTCTTGTTAGTTCGCCGAAGCTCTGCCGGCTGGGTTATGTGTGAGAGAGTGTTAAAAAGCAAATGCAGCTTTCAAACCCTCAGCTAAAAGTAAAGTCGTGACTAGTGCTGGGCAATATTGAAAATTATGTTATCACGATAAAATATTTCATATCAGTCGATATTGATAATTATCATGATAAATATTAAATCATTATTTCATTTACATTTACAGGCAGATTTTTGGTCCTTAGTGAAAGTTTAAGATGGTTTGTTAGTTTGTATCTATATTTAGTTTTCATTTTAACTTCTTGAATCCGTTTAAATGCACAACAAATATGTATGTTTGCATTCTGCTCCAAACATTTTTAAGGCCCGCCTACCTCTCATCCCGCGTCATGATTGGCTGTTCATTGCCGTCTTCTCCTTCAGTTTAATGTTGGGAGGCAATCATAGACTGTATAAATATGAACGTAGTATCTGTGACATCACCCATCTGTTTCTAAAGAGCTGTTTTGAGGCCAATCGTCAGCGGCAGCCACATTGCTGCTGTCCAGTGAGTGTGACGTAAAGAGGCGGAGTTTGAGCCTCCTAGCCAACAGCTTCAGTGTTCCCGCAATCAGCTGTGCCTCTCATTGGAAGACTCTCAATATCCTCGAAATTGCCGCGTTAGAAAAAAATTCACCCACCCACAGTGTGAGCTGATCGAGAAATAAGCCATCCAGACTTCACTCTTTTTTTTTACCAGGCTGTAAACATGTTTATTTCTTCTGTAAAAATCGTCTTTTTCCCATTCATGTGTATGTGACTTACGGTACTTCTGGAGCCAGCCTCAAGCGGATCCTAGATTAACTGCAGCTTATAACACTACCGCATTGGACTCATATTTTTAGACCGGAGGTTGCCCCTTGGTGGCAACTAGCGTTTAAGGCTCATTAGCTCCTTTTAAGTGGCCGGGGGGTGTAACTACATGTTTATTTATAGCAAATTTTCATTGAACATTTTTTATATTTATATTGAGAAAAATTATATCACGATAATTATCATTGTCAAATTATTGCCCAGCACTAGTCATGTCTAATACAATATCATTCTGATTCTTCTGATTCTGATTCTGATTCTGTACAGGCTATTGTTGTGAACTCGCCTGGCTGGGAAGTGCAATGCAAATTTACAAAAGATGAAACACTTTTACAAAGTTGGAAACAAGTTTACATTTTATAAAACAAAATGACATTAAACACTTTTACCAAGACCGAAACACATTTACTAAATCAGAAACACTTTTAAAGAGACGGAACATTTTCAGCAAATTTTTTTTACAAACGACAGATCCTACCGGAAGGAATGTACCAAATACAGGAAGGGATCAGGAAGCGATGGAGTGAGCGGTTTGTTATGACGGAGAGAAACGGACCATCCTGCCAATCCCAGGTCATTCTGATGTGTCCTTTCAAAATAAAAGCCAAACGAAATCTGAAAAAAAATAGCAATAATTCTGGATATTTTCAATCAGAGATTATGAACAAATCTCAGTTTCCACTGACTCATCAAAGTTCAGAAAAATTGAAAAATAAGGTTACTGGTTGAAACACTGCAGGCTAGCACTTTCCCTGGGGTGTCGGTAAGAACACATAGGACAGGAGACAGGATGGAGCTTTAACTGTTCAGTGAAAGTTCTCCTTGTACAGCACAACAGTAAAGCAGCTTCAGGGAGGTCAAGACCTTCCTCCTTTGTCTTGTCTCACCTTGTCGGGACTCTTTCTCCCATAATAACCTGCCGACTACACATTATCTCTTACATAGAACACATTAGTTTGACTGTTCTTAATTGATGAACTAAAATGTTAATGTACGTTTCTTTTCCCCTGCAGGTGTGTCTGTGTGTCTGCGTTACCTGGCCAACTTAAACGGAAACCAGATCCCACTTTTCACTCTCAGTCCATCCACAAACCCTCTGACGCTGACATTTTCTTACCCAAACACATACATCCTGCCCTTTAACAGATATTATTATGCCAGCATGTACATGACACCTTTCATCCGCTTCTGGAAAAACATTGATCAAGAGTTCTGGACGAGAGTCTGCCTCATTGTTGACAACACGAAGAACGTGGCCCAGGTGTTCAGCGGCTCAAACATGAGCACCAGGAGTATCATGCCTTACAGGGTGAGGAGCACGACGCACACAACTACACATGTTTAGCTTTCATCAGAAAACAAAGTATTGTGGTTCAAGTCTCTGGTGACTTCTCAGATCCTCACTTTTGGCTTGTTTCCACCAAGCGGTCTGGCGTGGATCAGTACAGTTTGGTACGGGTCGGATCGGTAATGCCTGATCCTGTTTGCATTTCCACAGCCAACCGTGCCCTACTTGGTGGGCGGCGTGTAAGCCGGATGCCAATAGCCGCGTCATCTACATAATAGCATGACATCATGGTACACAGTGGGACGGTACAGCTCGGTAATTTGGGGACCTGTCCCGGTTTTAGTCAATGGAAACGCCAACAAAATGCGTGCCGTACTGAGACGAACTGCACTGAACCACTTGGTGGAAAAGGGGCTTTTTTGAATTTGGGTCTGTTAGGCTTTGGTATTTATCACAACAACCAAACTGCTAATATATTTGAAAGTCGCAGAAGTTAAACGGTAATTGCCAAGTTATAACTTGTGCACACAAGATAATAACGTGTTTGTGAGGCAGTTGTGTCTGCTGTCTCTTGCCATGTTTGATGAACCAGGCTTATAGATTTACTTTGGCTCCAACAAGCCGTTTGTTCTGATAAAGACAAAAGCATTTCAGACCTCTCTGGTTGAATTAATGCTTCAAGACAGAACGCAGGGAGTCAGTGACCTGTGGGCGGTCACGTGATGAGCTGAAGTTACTCTGATCGTATAAGAGCAAAGTTTGACATTACATTTCAGAGATTTTCTCACACCGACCACATGTTTAAATATCTCTCTCACTGGGAAACAACTACTCATTTGACCTATATAAGTAGAGCTCACTACGTATCAACCATAGACTGTATAAATAATGGACGTAGTATCCGTGACGTCACCCATCTGTTCCAGAGCGCTGTGTTGAAGCTAATCGTCGGCGGGGGGCCATCTTGGAAATGCTGAACTCAACCTAACAAAGGCTGTTTTCTAAACCGCCTGCTACAAACTACCTACAAAGGTAGTCTGTAGTATGACTGTTCTGTTGGATCTGGTCTGCCGTTTCAGAAAGCGGAAGTAGACAACGACGAAGCTGATCGATAAACTGTTCTTTAGCATCACTTATGATTAAAAAAGTTAAGAAGTGGTTTATATAGAATTTGATAATTCTCACAGCACCTAAAAACTGAGTGCCCCCTTAAAAAAAAAAGGAAGAAGCGTAACGTTAGCGCTGTGCATTGTGGGAAACACTACGTGTGGGAGACTGGCCCCTTGTAGTCTGAAAAATGTTCCTGAATCAGTACGACATCCGGGTAGTTTTGGTATACTGCAGATTTTGCTCTTGTTAACATACTACATACTGAATTTTGGTCAAATCAGTACGTACTGCTAGTATAGTAGGCGGTTTCGAATACAGCCTTGGTGTGAGGTAAATAGGCAGGCTTTGAGCCTCCTAGCCAACAGCTATCTGTTCCCGCTGGTCAGTCAAGTCAGTCAGGCAAAACTCGTAATTTTAATATCTTCAGAACCGTCGCGTTAGAAAGAAAGTCATTTGACCAGCAGAGGGCGCTAATGTTACACACAAAAAAAACTGTTCTAGTATAACGCTCTTAAGAATCCATTCTAAGCAGTTTCACCTCAATCAATGGGCAACTTCCTGGAAAAGAAGCGTTGAATGACAAATGCCAGTAACATTTTAATCTTCTGTGTTTCTGTGTGTGTGTGTGTGTGTGTGTGTGTGTGTGTGTGTGTGTGTGTGTGTGTGTGTGTGTGTGTGTGTGTGTGTTTTCAGTACGTGTGGTCAGGTGAGCCTGTGATTGATTTTCCAGGTTTTGATGGTCAGGTGACAGACGTCCAGGTGTGGGATTATCCTCTCCGCTACAAGGAAGTCTTCAACTACATGACCAATGGGGTCTATGCGTACGTATCTTCTTTTTCATTTATAATGTTCGACCATTTTAACGTTAATATCTGCTCAGGTTTTATTTAAATTTTAGTGTCTAGGTCTAATTTCACTTTGCACAGGTGTCATCTTATTTTTGTACATCCTTAATTTTTGAATTGTTTCATTTTGTTTACTTTTTAGGACAAAATGCATATCTTTATAACGGGGCCTAGTAGGGATTGAGTTGCTTTTGGAGTTGGCCCCAAGTGGATATCTAGGTGCATTTCGACCAAGAGTTCAAGGGTCTTTTAGCCCCAAGAACTACTTTCCCCTGAACTAAAAGGTTCCTGTGTCCCCATTGTTGTCTACGTTTCGACCGCGGGCTGAAGTCCTGGGTAGATTGTGAAAATCAGGCCAGTGATGTATGGAGAAAAAAAGAAGTAAATGCACTACACCACCAGACCAGTAGATGGCAGTAAAACAAAGACAAAGGCCATCCATCACAGATGACACCATGGAAGCAGACGGACAGGCAGGTATCATTATGAGCAACACAACAGTTAGCCTGTTAGCATGAAGAGACTCAGCTGGCACTGTTTTAGATGGTGCTATATTTCATCACAGATAGATTCACTGAATCAACACGAGAGGAGATAAGCGCGAGTAGCAAAGACGTTTCAACACAGCTTTAAATCCTTCTTAACTCAAAAAGCCGTGGCAGAGATCGGACAGTGTTTTGGTTTAAACAGCGACCCTGTTAACTGGAGACTTTAACCAGAATGCATCCCTCATAAACGTCTTTAGACGATCATTAAATATCTGATGAGGATATTTTGAAATCTTAATAAAAACTAAACTAGTTTGCATTCCCAGGAGCTCCCTCTGTGTTTCAACAGCTGTGTAAACTCCACAAACACTGACACGTTCAGCTGAAGGTCTCCAGTTTACAGGGTCACTTTTAAAACCGAAACACCGGGGGAGACACATTCACGGTGGGCTGAGAGAAGACTACTGGTACAACCTGCTAAATAAAGTGAATCACAGCTTCTACTTTTGAAAAGTACACACACATACAAAAAAAGATAGAACAAATAAAAACTAATGAAAGAAAGAGAAATCAAGTGAATCAAAGATGTGTGTGATGTTATTGTTGACGGCGGGCAGAATAAAAACACTGCGGTTAATCTATCAATCAGACACTTTCAGCATTGCAGGTCCACCGCCCAAACGCCCCGGGACCTTTGAAAAGTACTACCCCTCTAGCAGGCGCTTTGTAGGGGGGAGATTATCTACCCCAGAACTAAATGTAGACCCTGGGTCCCCGGTCGAAACGCATGTGGTTCAGGGGTAAAGTTCCTCTGGTTGAAAAACACCTTTTCAGAAACTGCAGTTTCTACACTTTTGCACTGGCTTCATTGTTCAACAGTTGCAGCTTGTTTTTTTTTTATTATTTAATGCTACCTTACTCTACATTGGAAATGAAGTAACACAGTATATGTCTTTGCGTATGTTAAAAATTCCAGCATGAAAATAGGCAGAAACAACCTGTTTAAATGTAAATCCATAAAAATTATTAACATTATGATTTCTTTTTTACAGTATCTATAAAACTTCTCAGAGTGGTGTCAAATCCATAATAAATATATATATAATTGTGTTTTCAGTTCGTACAGAGGCTCCGTCATCACCTGGTCCTCCATCGGTTACTCTCTTAGAGGAAGCACACTATTGGAGGACGTCTACGAGAAGCAGGCAAGCCAGCCAATCAGCAGCCGCGGACGAGGGAGAGGGCGACGCCCAAAAGGAGAGAGGAGGACCAAAGAGTTTGTGGGAGAGGGAGAGAGGAAGGAGAACAACAATCAGTGGTTTAAATGAGACGTACTGAGGGTGGACACTGAGAGCAGGTTACTGTGATGTCTTTATCGATCAGTTATCAATACTTTTTAATCACCAAGAATTTATAAAAACTAGTGTCAGCAACTGTTTTTATTTGATCTAGTTTGAAATTTTGTATATTATTAACTGAATAGAAATGAAGGGATACTGATTTTATTATTGAATGTACATTTTAATTGAAATGCAGCTCGGAGGTCGACTGTTAGAAATGAAACCTCCTTGTTCTCCGTTTGAAATCTGGGCTTGGTTGTTCAAATGTAATCTTTTTGGATAAATTTATTGAACTGGATGAATTCTTAAAAAATGGGTAATTAAAAAAACTACATGAATAGAGACATCTGATTGGATCAGGGGATCAAATCTTGGTTTTTGTCTTGAAGAATCTGGATTTGTTCGTCTTTAAAAGTCTGGATCAGTTTCTCTTTGAAAACCCAGATTGAAATAAACTGGATGAACTGATCCTGGATGAAAGAAGTCTGGATTATGCTCCTCTAAAGTAAACCTTTTGAGAAGCCAGGCCCTGGATTATGGGATTGTTTCTGTAGTTTCCATCATTTGATATCACGGTTGTGTTCAGAATGTTAAAAGTGATACACTGGGGCTTACTTGTGTGTTACATGAGCGCCCTCTGCTTGGGCCCCTGCAGACTTGGGTGATGTGCCCCATATTGTGTTGATATGTAGTAAAGGTGCATTTCGACCAAGAGTTCCGGGGTCTTTTAGCCCCCTGAACTATTAAACCCTGAACTAAAAGGATCCTGTGCCCCAAGTGCATTTCAACTGCGGGCTGAAGGAAATGCGAAATGCAAAAAAAAGAAGTAAATGCACTACACCACCAGACCAGTAGAGGGCAGTAAAACAAAGACAAAGGCCATCCATCACAGATGACACCATGGAAGCAGACTGACAGGCAGGTATCATTATGAGCAACACAACAGTTAGCCTGTTAGCATGAAGAGACTCAGCTGGAGCTGTTTTAGATGGTGCTGTATTTCATCACAGATGGTTTTACTGAATCAACAAATGAGAGGAGATAAGCGGTTGGTTTACATTGCAACCCTGTTAACTGGAACTCCCTCTGTGTTTCAACAGCTGTGTAAACTCCACAAACACTGACAAGTTCATCTGAATGTCGCCATTTTACAGGGTCACTTTTAAAACCGTAACAATGGGGGAGACGCATTCGCGGTGGGCTGAGAATAGACTACTGTTACATGCTGCAAAAATAAGTGAATCACAGCTTCTACTTTTGAAAAGTACACACACATACAAAAGAGATAGAACAAACAAAAACTAATGAAAGAAAGAGAAATCAAGTGAATCACAGATGTGTGTGATGTTATTGTTGACGGCAGGCAGAATAAAAACACTGCGGTTAATCTACCAATCAGACATGTTCAGCATTGCAGGCCCTGCCCCCCGAAAGTCCCGGGTCCTTTGAAAAGTACTACCCCCCTGGCAGGCGCTTTGTATGGGGGAGATTATCTAAATTTAGACCCTGGGTCCACTGGTCAAAACGCACATAGTTCCAGGGTAAAGTTCCTGTGGTCGAAAAACGCCTGTAGCTCAATAAAACATATTAAATGAAGTGATTTTTAAATGTTAAAAGTGCCTTTTATCTACGTGTAAGTTTCAGAAGCTGTGGAGTGATTCTGCTCAGCACATTATTACGCTTGGTTAGCCTCATCAAAGCTTCATCTTTAACCTCAGTGTAGTTCACTAACCCAGAGGTAGTTATATTATTTTGATACCTAACATCATTCTTCAGAATGAAGGCTCTGTTTGAGAAAAAGTCTCCTGGTGTACCACACAACATGAACACAAGTTATTTTCTCATGTGCAAAAGATTATAATTTTCTCTCACAGGACTTTAAGGGCTCTAATTTTGAGCTTCTCACCCCACAGAGTCATTCCTGTGACGTTTGATAAGAAAAAACATTACGTGGATACAGAAGCGTTTTGAGGTCGATTGTTGGTGGGTGCCATCTTGGAAATGCTGAACTCAACCTAACTTCTGTCAAGCTAGTGTGAGGTAAAGAGGCGGGCTTTAAGTCTTTTTGCTAACAGCTACAGGGTGCCCACCTGTTAGTGAAGTTAGGCATGCCCTTATTTGGGCAAAAATTGTGAGTTTAATCTTCAAAAATAACGAGATATAAAAACAATCACCCCGTACAGCGTGTGCTGATAGAGAAATGAGCTACTCAGACCTAAAATGTTTTCTGAACCAGGCTGTAAACATGTTTATTTCTGCGGTAAAGATCGTCTTCTTTGAATGGGTGTGTATGCATGTGGTTTCAGGTGTTTCTGCAGTCAGCCTCTAGTGGACACTCGAGGAACTGCAGTTTTTAACACTTCTGCATTGGCTTCATATTTTGAGACTGGAGGTTTGCCGCTGGAGTGAAACTCAGCTCCATTGCCCTACAAGTCTGGAAACACTGGTGAATGATTATATTAACCCCTTGCCCTCTTCAGGCAGTGATGCGCTGCCTTGCAGTGCATGATCAAGATCAGAATAATTATTAATGGGTTAGTTTTAAAATGTAAGCAGATATTCAGAGCTCCTGTCAGACAATTGTATGTGGCCTGAAAAATATCCCCTGCCTAACTGGCCGACATAACGGACATAAAAAAAAGCCTACCATAAACTCAGCATCCAGCTTGCCTACGAGGTTTTAGCTATATATAACATAAGAAATATCAACATTTTACACACATTTTTTTTGGTTGTTTTGGATGATATTGAGGTCACTATAATCAAGGACACTTCTGCATGTGACTGCAGGGGCTGGGATCGAACCACCAACCTTTAGAATGAGATATAATATTTCCAGCCACCATGTCTCTGAAGACATTCAATGATGTGTCCTGTGTCAGATGTTTTGACAACATAGAAACAAGGCAAGGCCGGCGAGGGCATGACAAACTTGCAGCAGTTTGATGTTCTGTTTTACAAATAAAGTCCTTCTGAATGCTTAAATTGTGTTTATGCTTGAACTATATTTTATTTAAAGGTTTATTTAGGTAGTCAACAAAGAAACAAAGTAAACCTGACACATAAACCTGGGTAACAATCAGTTTCTGGAGGTTTAAATTGTTTGGGTCAAATTGACCCCAAGGATAAAAGATGTTAGTACATTTGAGGGTAACAGGAGGGTTAAGACCGGAGGTTGCTGCTTGGCCTAAGTAAATTTGCAGAAACAACACATCTCTTCTATCAGCCTCTGCCAGACAGCTGATCATAAAAAAAACATCCAAAATGTTAAAGGTGACATATTATGCTCTTTTTCATCAAAATATATTGGTCTAAGAGGTCCCCAAAACATGTCTTTAAAGTTTATTGCTCAAAAAAACACTTTGAAATCAGATTTTGGCATGCCTGTAAACCCCTCTTTTTTCAGCCCTGCTCAGAACAGGCTGTTTTCTGTCTGTGCCTTTAAATTAGAGTTTAGAGAGTGGATGTGGCCTCGGCTCTCCAGCAGGTTGATCTAATGTTTACATGTTGGCTGAATATACACGGCTGCTCACAGACCCGCGTTACTTCAACCCTCTGAATTTGATCCAGAATCTGGATAGAGGCGGAGAGGCGCCTGCAGCAGGACCTTTCTGAACGATTGGTCACAGATTGTGTTTTTTGTTGTTTTTTTATTTGTCAGTATGTTGACGTGTGTCTTGGTACACAGCGACGAACATGTGCTAGCACTTTTTCATGAAAAATAAAAATCATCCACTAGATCTTCAAATCT
The DNA here is from genome assembly GCF_009762535.1 of Notolabrus celidotus. NCBI lineage: Eukaryota > Metazoa > Chordata > Actinopteri > Labriformes > Labridae > Notolabrus > Notolabrus celidotus. The sequence continues at coordinate 22,624,360 of NC_048272.1, forward strand.
GCAGACGTGGGGAGTAAAACCGACCTTTGTGTTTATTAAGACAGCCTACAACTAGCATGCCTCCCTCCTAAGCTCCTTGTTGGCACACACGTGTGCAGGTAATGAAAAAAGGAGGAGGGGTTGAGTTGTATTTTATACAGTCTATGGGCTGAACAAGCTCCGAGCTATGACTTCTGTTACAGACTGGATGTCGTTGTGACTAATGAAAAACACAGAAAACTGATGATATGATGACATGATATGTCACCTTTAAAAGTTAACTTCCATAAATAGCGAACAGTTTAATTCCTCTGGAGAAAGAAATCACACTCAAACTGTCCAGGTGTTGAAAAACATTATATTTAGTGTCAGAAAAGAAATTAACATGATGTGGAGCAACATTATTTTTCTCTGTATTTCATAAGACATCTGTTTTAATAGCAAAATAATAATTGTACATCATATCTGGGCTACTGTTTCACTTTGCACCTTAATGTACAAAACTCTTCGTCCTCAGCAGAGGAAGAAGAGGAAAGCCCTCCATAAAATTCAAAGTGTTAAAATAAGCGTCTTCTTTTTTTTTTTTACAAATATAAAACTAACTTGGTTGCCCAACAACCAGGTGTCACAGGTTTTTACAACCATCATTTTCTGTTATTTGTCTTTACAATTATGTGTGTAACAAAAAAAAAGGCAAAATTCAAAGCGTTTATACATCATGTTACACAAAGAAGTCAAATATTCAAAAATCCATAACTCCGACAACAGGTCCCGAACAAGTGGTTTCATATCAGTGTGCAGTTAAACTCTGCACACTTACATAAAAAGCAATAACACCTGAATAACTGAAGTGACCTGTCGGGCTGTTATTGCTGTCAGTACATGTTTCTGTACGTTCTTACACGCTTAGGTTTCCAGGAATGTTCATAAATCACGTCTTTTCTCATTTTACAGACAAACGTGTTCATGTGTCATATTTGTGTTATTGCCCTTTAATTTGATGATTTCAATCAGCTGCCAGAAGACTATGTTATCATTCTGAATCTTGCTTTCCTCCTTATTGTTTTTTTTCTTTAAAGAACTGATATTAAAAAGTTTATGAAGACCCTGAAAATGACGTGAAATGAATCTACAGTGTGAGCGGATTAGAGCACATTTAAGACAGCTTGAAGTGTTGCTCTGATCGCTCCAGGTATGCTAACTTTCCCTTTCTTTGAGATGACTATGTTGGGTTTGTTCATCTTTATTCATTCAGAAAACACTACAAACACACGTCATACTTCTAAAGAACCCGTCAGAGGAACTTTCTGTCAGAAGGAAATTGAGTTTAGTGTAAGGAAAGGAAAGATTTGAAGTTTTAAGCTTCTTTTATCCAGATAGGGACAAATTCTTCTATGGTTCTGCTCTCATTCCTGTAAAACTCCAAACAACAAATCATCCCTCCATCTTTGAAGAATATGCTCCAACACTAGTGTTTTTTTTTTACTTTCTCAGAAACGTCACCATTAAGTTTCTCTAGCGTTTGTTTACCCTTGAACTTTTCTCACACAATACATTTCTATTTCAAAGGTATGGAAGCACAATCCTATCATCCGCTCATCATTACGGTTTGTTGTTGTAGTTAAGTGAAATACGATCTGGTGATAACACAGAGTCTTTTATTCTGAAAATTAACCAGATGTTTTCATTTTGTTTTGGTGCCTGACTTCCTGTCCCGCTGAATCTGAATTGTCAAAATCGAACACACAGTTTCAATTAATACTATTTAAGTCAAAGTATGAACATAACTTGCTGTCATAGCTTCCTTTTTCCACTGTCAGGAACAGGCTTCCATACCTGACTCTTTATGTTAAATTTGGACATTTTATGAGCACGTCAAAGCTGATATTACAACATCATAATCTTTTATAGGATTAAGCCCAAATAAATCTTCTCTCCTTAATTTGTGAAACTCATTGTTAGCTTCTTTAAGGCTAAATAAAACATGATGAAACCTGCTGTGACCGTTATTACACGCAGCGTTACTGCAGCAACAAGAGGCCACCCAACATTGGTTCACATTCATAGAAACAAAAACACAGTCAAACATCCTGTGAGACAACAATCTAACGTCACATCATATCTGAAGTCTTTCTTTCAACACGTCAGTTGAGCGTGAAGGAGCCGCTGTGACGTTTACATTTGTTAGTGGTAAACCATGTTCTATTTTAAAATCAGCCTTCCCCCTTTTGAAACATCATCGTCCTATGAAGAACTAGTGCACAGCAAAAAGAAAATCACACTTTGTAATATAAGCTTAAAGATTTACGTCAAAATCAACTTAATAAACTGAAATAAATTAAATTTGATGACTTTGAGCCGCTGACCTCGCCAGGTCAAGTCGCTGAAATCCTTAACTTTGAAACAAAGTTGTGTCAACTTGTGTCACTGCTGCCCAGTGAAAACCTTCCAAAGTGCAAAGAAAGCAAGATGCACTGAGCTTGTTTATCTAAGTAGCTGGAGAAAAAAACTTTCTGAAGCCAAGTAAGAAAAAGGATCGTCACATCACAAATGACAGGAAGTTAAAAAAACACTGTAAACCTTCTGTTTTCTGATGGTGAGTCAGTTTCTTTTAATATGTCTAAATTTTAACCGACTCAAAAACATAACGAGGCTTTTATCTCATGATTATTAAGAATTATTCCTTTTTGGCTTCGCTTTGTGTAAACAGAAGGGGATTCAGGCGCATTGTCCATCTTTATAGACAGCTCGTGGTTCAAAGTTCTCAAAAGAACGGACTTTGAGTTCCAGGTGAAGATTCTACCTTAATCTGGGACATTGTGGTTACACTTTTTCACAACTTTCAAATTATATTCTTGAGATCGAACAGGTTGTTATTAAGTATGCTACTACCCAGCTTTCTTACTATCTGCATAGCTGTGTTAAATACTTGATTCTGATCGGTCAAACCCCCATAACAGTAGTGAATAATTCTCAACAGACAAGAGCGAGGGCAGAGACGACCTGATCACACCTGATATTAAATCAACCCACAGAGAGGAGTCGGGTACAATCCCCCTCTGCCTGGTGACACTGTGTTAAAGACGTTAGAATGGAATGGAGTGGAAAACATCAAAGCAGAACAGAACACATCAAAGAAGAACAGAACAGAACAGAACACATCAAAGAAGAACAGAACAAAACACATCAAAGCAGAATAGAGCGGAACACATCAAAGTAGAGTGGAACACATCAAAGCAGAATGGAGCGGAACACATAGAAGCAGAATGAGGGGAGCACATAGAGGCAGAATAGAGTGGAACACATAGAAGCAGAATAGAGCGGAACACATCAAAGCAGAATAGAATGGAACACATCAAGGAAGAACAGAATGGAACACAGAGGCAGAATAGATTGGAACACATCAAAGCAGAATAGAATGGAACACATCAAAGCAGAACAGAGCGGAACACATCAAAGCAGAACAGAGCGGGACACATCAAAGCAGAACAGAGCGGGACACATCAAAGCAGAATGGAACACATCAAAGCAGAATAGAGTGGAACACATCAAGGAAGACCAGAATGAAACACATAGAAGCAGAACAGAATGGAACACATCAAAGCAGAATGGAGTGGAACACATCAAGGAAGAACAGAACGGAACACATCAAGGAAGAATAGAACGGAAAACATCAAAGCAGAACGGAACACAGAAGCAGAATAGAACACATCAAAGCAGAACAGAACACATAGAAGCAGAATGGAACACAGAAGCAGAATGGAGCGGAACACATCAAAGCAGAACAGAATGGAACACATCAAAGCAGAATGGAACCGAATGCTTCAACGCTTGAGACAGCCGGATCACACCTCATATCAAATCAGTCTAAGTTTTTAAAACAAAGTCTCCTTACCTCATATATTCAAAATAAAAAAGTTCTGTTATGCTTTTTTAAATCTCTAACTGTTCACCTTTCCCCCCTTGGCTGACTTGGCTCTATACTTTTTAAGATCAGCAGGCAAAAGATTTTCCAATCAGTCAGTTAAATCAAATTTCGGTTTTCACATGACAAGAATGACACGAGTTCAGTCAACAGAGAGACACAAAGATAATAACGACCCACATCCAGATTCATGAACGTTTCAGGACAAGACTGGATATTATCTCAGACTTTTATGATCATGTGACCTGGATGCAGAGATGTGATTGGCTCCTGAGGACGCTCCTCTACAGTCAGTTATTACGGGTCGCTGGTGCTTAATGCTGTGTGTGTGTTTTTACATATTAGTCTAATCTACATATAAAGCACTGCTTGGCTCTGCTCGGTTCAGTTTGTTTGCATAAAAAAGTGTGTGTCTGAATGTGTGTGAAGGGCACTCCGGTCCACTGAATGATGAAGTGCACTTCTTTAAAAACATTTCTTAATTAAAAATGGATGAAAAACTCCAAAGTCTGCTCCGTCTCACTGCAGCATTTCATCTTCAAGTTAAAAAAGTAAAAATTAAAAACATCAGGAAGTACAAACACTGAGGTTCTGAGGAGTTCAGGACATAAACCTCTGTCACTGAGCCGCGTGCTGGAGGAGAAAGGTGTGACGAGTCTCGGGTGCATCACACGCTCCGTCCTGTACTCGCTGATGTCTCTGTGATGGACAGCTTCCTCTTTGAGCTCACAGCCGGCTGCTTCGGCTCCTGAAAAACGATCACTTGGGTTCATTCTGTGAAGCTCCAGCTGCGTCCTGTTGGTTGTTTCAAAACCTCTCGATCACTGAGACTTAGAGGCCGCCAGAGATGCAGAAGAAGTAAATAAAACTGGATTAAGTAAACAAAAATGTGCTTTCCACATACCAGAGGAGGGTCTTTGAAACAAACAGAGGCTCCTCCAGTCCCCCAAACTTTAAAACAAGCTCAACGCGGGGCTGGAGTTGCAAACCACAGGGGCTACAGGTCAGGGTGTGGAGGGTTTGTGGAGGATCCCCTGCAGGTCCTCCGGTAATGACAGAATGACAGCGTCAATGTGGGCCCTCAGTTTGGCCACAGTCCCCGGACGCACCGGAAGCTGCTCCCGCTCCGCCTGATTCTGCAGCAGGATGAGAACAAGTGGACTGATTACTCATCACTTCATTTTGCTTGTGTCATATGAACCCACAAGGACACCACGAACATCTGGGGCTGGCCTACTGACCGTCCCAAGAGTCAGAACAAAGCATGGAGAAGCAGTATTCTGTTATTATGCAACACAGACCTGGAATAATCTCCCAGAGAGTATTAGACAAGCCCCGACTCTGACCTCTTTTGAGTCCAGGCTAAAAAACGTTCCTCTTTCATGCTGCTTACACTGCTCAATAATGGATGCAAACCTATTTTTAAACCTTACTTTTTATTTCTGTAACTACAAACTTTTAATTTCTCTTAAAAAACTGAGTTTGAATGAAGTTTAGTAACTAATTTGACTTTCTTTCTTTCTTGATCTTAGATTTTAAAATATTTTATGTTTTCATGCTTATGTTTGTTTAATGTCATATTTTAAATTGGATATTTTCTGACAAGGTATGGCGTTATAGAATTAACCTGATTTGGATCTACAATTAAGTGTTGGGCATACGGGCACCCTGCGGGTGTGTCGAGAGGTCTGAGCCAGCTTCGGGCTGCGACTCGACACAGAAAAGATTCAATGTGTGAGTCTTAATCCTTTGGAAGAAGTTCTTAGATGAATCGAATAATTAAAGGGTTTATTTTCGTTGAGACAAGATCAGTTATGTTTCTGTGTCCACAGTAAGACTCTGCAAGTTACGGACTTCAGAGCAGTGAAGGGGGCTGATCATTTATAATAATCCCTCGTAATGTATATAAATAATAAGACCCAACACTATTTACTATGTACGTTAAGTTACATAAGTACAGAGAGAGAGAGAGAGAGAGAGAGAGAGAGAGAGAGAGAGAGAGAGAGAGAGAGAGAGAGAGAGAGAGAGAGAGAGAGAGAGAGAGAGAGAGACTCTGTAAAGCACTTTGAATTGCTTTTTGTATGAATGGTGCTTTATAAATAAACTCTATTTGCTTGTACTTGGTATGTGAAAACGTATTATAATGGCAATATGCATGACATCGACCTGTGGGGGGGGGGGAGTGGTCTGGCGGCTGGGTTTTCCTTGTTTGGAATGTACGGTATGATATGGTGGCAGTACGTTATTTTGTTTTATTTATTTATATGTTTTATTTTTATTTTTATTATTTTTTTCTTCCTTCTCGTCTCTTTCTAATGTAAATGTCTATATAATCCACTCTTGTTTTTTTTTAAATGTGTAATGTGGTTTGAAGGCAAGATGTGTGATTTGATTAAATTCTCTTCTGTTTGTGGAAAAACAAAAAACAATAAAACTCAGTTTTAAAATAAATAAATAAATGAACTTGCCTTGCCCTTGCCTTTTTAACACACTGACCTTTAGAGACATGATCACATGCTGTAAATATCACAAACTGAAGCTTCAAGTGAGAAAAATAAATTATGATGCTGTTATTACTTTGTGGAGCATCCTCTGGTCTTTTGAAAGGTGTGATTTAAATCAAAGTTATTATAAATATTAGCAGTATTATTGTTGTAATGTGAGCAGTGGTGTTAAAGGCAGGTCAGGCACTATCAGTGTGAACAGTAGTAGTAGAGTCAGTGTTCGTATCAGCAGTAGTGATGCAGAGGTTCTGATCTTTGGATAAGTTCACACTGACCAGTTTATCTTTCAGCTTCAGCACCAGATCAACCGTCTCCACCTCCGAGTGCTTCTGGACCCTCTGCTGCAGATCCTACAAACAGACGAACACAAACAGGGGAAACAGTAGTTCTTAAGTAACACATAAATACATAGAACTGCTGCTAAGACTTTTAACTTCCACCAGATCCGTGTCCGGTCTGTCTCCGATCCGCTGCTTTTTTGGAACGGAGCACGGAGCAGGACCACCGGACAGCTGGAGTCATGTGACCGAGGTTTCCCTGCAGTAATCACTGAATCAAGGTTTCTCCTCCTCCTCTCCTCATCCATGTTGTCTTTCTGGTCCTCTGAAAACCTCTGACCTGTTGACTCCAGGCCTGGCTCCCCTCATCATGACGGTTTGTTGTTGTAGTTAAGTGAAATACGATCTGGTGATAACACAGAGTGTTTTATTCTGAAAATTAACCGGATGTTTTCATTTTGTTTTGGTGCCTGACTTCCTGTCCCGCTCCATCTGCTCTGTTGAGATTGATGTGTCGTGCTCCGGCATCCGGCAAAAATAGAAGTCTTGCGTATCTGATCTGGAGGACCGGATCCGAGACGCAGCCGGAACGCAACGGAGCGGATCCCTGAGTTAACACACTGACTAGAATAGAAACCTGTCAGATCTGGTGCCGGGAAGGACTGGACACAGATCTGGTGGAATTTGGCCGTAAGGTTCTGAATTACGTGTTGGTATTTGAGGGGAATGCAGAGACCCTCCCTCCCTCCCCCCCTCCTCACCTCCTCACACAGCGCCTCCAGGTGCAGAGCCTCCAGCTTCTGGGTCATCTCTCGCCTCCTGTTTCGGAACCAGCCGTCAAAGTTTGGAGACTTGAGGAAATGCCTGAAGGGAACACACACGAGCCCACATGAAGCTCAGGAAGACACATTTACACACCACTGAGTTTACAGCTGATTAACTCCTGACACATCCACACAGCTCTAAGTGAACCTGAACATTCCCACCCGCTGATATTCAACATCATCTCACGACATGAGAACAGCAGGTGCAGACTCTTTGTTGTGTTATTTACAGAAACCCAACGTTAATCCACCGAGAGCAGAGCACTTTGCAGCATTTATCAAGTAATGCTGAGAGGGAAAACTTCCTCTAATAGGCAGAAACCTCCAGCAGGACCAGACTCATGGTGAACAGCCATCTGCTGGGAACACGTTGGGCTACTGTACGATAAAACATGTTGATTTGTGAGGACAGGTGTCCTCCAGTTTGGCGCTATGTCGAAATAAATATGTGCATGTGTGTGTGCACCTGTAGAGTCCTATCCAGTCTCCTTTCAGTCTGGATGTGAGCTGAGGTCCAGCTTTCTCCAGCGTCTTCATGAAGTCCTGCTGGATGAACGGTCGCAGCTGAGGAGGAGCTTTCCAGGGACAGATGGACTTCTGGAGAGGCATGAGGCTGGCTACGTATCGCTCCTGTAACACACACAGGCAGGGAATGTTGTAAAAGGGGCTTTGCAGCAAACATTGGAGCAGAACAATCAATAAAATCATGACTTCCAACTTCCATTAACCTGTCAAGGAATGCTAAAACTCAACCTCAATGAGTACTAGAGGTTTTTTTAGTCATAAAAGACTGGAGAAATACAGACTATTATTACTTTGGCTGATATGGTTCATTTTTTGATGTAGTCAGTATCAGTCCATGTAAGGATTATTAAAGCCCAAGACCTAAAGTGCTGATATAAATGATCTGTTGTTACCAGAGGAATGATGAAGCTCTGTGTCAGCTCTAAGAAGTAGCGTCGAAGAATTGCATTCTGGGCCGGCGATGGTCTCTTCTGCTGAACACCCTGAAGAACAAAAAAATCAACAAATATCATCAACAAACAGAATCATCAAACTACAACAAGGAAGCATTGACAAACACTGCATTGCTATAAAGGATGACGTCAGGGGATAAACTCCAGAAAGAAAACAGTGGCCACTCTGGCAGTAACTTCTGGGCCGCAATTGGCATATTAGCTAAATTTTGAATATTGATTTATAACATTTATATTTTACTATTTTAATATTTACCTATTTTAACATTTAACTATTTTAATGTTTAACATTTATATTGAACATTTATATCTAACATTTATATTTAACATTTATATTTAACTTTTTTAATATTTAACATTTAACATTTATATTTAACATGTAACATTTATATTTAACATTTATATCTAACATTTATATCTAACATTTATATTTAACATTTAACAATTATATTTAACATTTAGATTTAACATTTAGATTTAACATTTATATCTTACATTTAGATTTAATATTTAGATTTAACATTTATATCTTGCATTTAGATTTAACATTTAACATTTATATCTAATATTTAACATTTATATTTAACATTATATTAAACATTTATATTTAACATTTAACATTTATATTAAACATTTATATTTAACATTAAACATTTTCCAATCAACATTTAGATATAACATTAAACATTTACATTTAGATGTAAAATTTAGATTTAACATTCAAGTTTTATATTTAACATCACATTAAGATTTATATTTAATATTATATTATAATATAACTTAATATTTTGGGTAATTCCTTTACGCTAAGTCTGCAGAAATGCCCACTTACAGAAAGGGGGCATAAAGGAGTCAGAAGGTCTGAGAGATCCCTCACACACTTGAAGGTTGGACAGTCAGACAGCTCTAAGCCCTCACGGATTTAGCGGGAACGCACCTCAAAGTCAGTGAGTGTGTGAGTGTGGACGTTGAGATCCGGCCAAGCACTCGAATTTGGGGTCTCACCTTCTGAAGCTGTTTGATGATTTCTTCATCTTTGTTCAGGTACGGCTTGTACGCAGTATACACACCTGTAACACGCACACACAAAATCAACACATGGAAACTTTTACTGATACTTTCACTCAAATGAAGTTCATCATGTAAGAAATACATTTTAGTTTTACTTCAACGATACACCTTTTTTTATTTTGAAGGATTTCTGGGTTTTTATTTTTGTAAAGATGAATTATAAGAAAAATTTACTCCACTTTCCATAAAGAGTGTCTCTGTACTCTTAGTTATACTTTAACAAACTCTTCACTCGTCTGTATCTGTATTAGACAGTAGTTGTTGTGCAGAGTGTGAAGGGTTACCGGGCTTAGAGTCCAGAGTTTTGAGGTTTTTCAGTTTCTTGACCTTCATCTGCTTGGCCATCTCTCCTGATGAGCAGACACAGAGAAACCAGACAGGTTAATTATCCTGCACGTTGCAGAAGCACTGACAGGGTGGATGTACTGCAGCTGTAGTGAGCTGCATGAAGCTTAAATACTTTAACTCCTACCTGCTTGCTTCATGTCTCCGATGCGGATGATGTGCGGCCAGTGCTGCAGTGTTTTAGCAAAGAAAGGATTGGTCACTCCCAGAATGACTGATGGCCTGGAAACGGAGAACAGAGACACACAGCGATGATTATTTTATCCTCATATCGTGCAGGCTTTATTGATTCAGACGTAAAAACAGGAAAAGACACTGAGCTGGAGCTAAATCAAAACAAATCAACAACAAGCCAAAAACAGAGAGCTTACAAACGTGCTGAATGGACTGTACTCACGGCGCCTGCGTCCGGGTCGTGTACTCCTTAAACTCGCTGTCGTGGATGGTGAAGTACGGCCGGAAGTCGCTGCAGTAACGCAGCGGAGAGATACAGCTGCAGAGAGACACAAAGAAGAAGGAGTGTTTATGTCTGAAGATAAATAACGTGAAGCTTCATGAGCAGAAAGGGGAGAGCTGCAGATATCAGGAGGTCGGTGAGTCATTTCCAAACTTTTCAGAAAGAACAGCAGAAACTTTAAGAGCTTTGAAACGTAAACTGAAATGGATTCATGTTGAAAACTATGCGTCCTTTTTTGTTTAAAAGCTACTTCACTCAGGAGGACATTTTCTTTGTTTATGGTCATGCATCTGTTGTTACAAATAAACACCAAACAAACACACTGAAGTGGATCAAACTGACTCCAGAGTGGTGAAGTAGGGATGGGTACCGAATTCGGTACTTTTATAGGTACCGACTGAATTCCGTTAGTACTATTGAGTACCGATTCACGTAAAATCAAACGGTACCGTGTTTCGGTATCTAAACACATCCTTGTGACTGTGAGGGAGTCGAAGAGGAGGTGATTTTCCATACTTTAGCCCTGTAATAAAGTTTGAGACTGATCAGGTGCATGTCTTTGCTCTCTGCGTCTGCACAGGAGCACGCCAAACGGAGCCTGCAGCTGACGGGCTCGAGCACTCACCGCGAGGTAGAGCTGCAGTAGGATTAAGTTGAGACGGACTCTCTTGCTCCGACTACCTGCCCTGTTTAAAACCGTTCCTGTGTGCGTGAATGCCCAACAAGTAAGTTGTGTGTCTTGTTATTATAAAGAGACGGAGAACTGACTTTTTCCCATCTGCAGGCATTCACATGTGTTCATTGATAAACTCCTGAAAGAGCAACTAGACGCCATGAGCACGTGTCAGCCATAGCCTGTAAATAAAAATGGACAGCGTTGCTCCGCCTCTTCCCGTTGTACAGTTCTGAAGCCAAAAAATCCCACATCTGGGCGCAGCCATTGAGCAGCCAGAGCCTGCAAAGCCACAGAGTTTCTGTGGTTGCAACGGTAACAAGCTCCACCCTACAGCGTAGTGTCATAGGACGCTGTGTGTCCTTTGAAGTTTCCCTCTACGGCGACTGTGAATCAAAGGAAACCCGGAAGTAAAACCCAGTTTTTTAAACTCTAATAACTAACGAAAAAGAAACTATTCAGAAAAAAGAGGCATTGTACACAAAACAGTCAAATAATAACTACATATCACCAAAGCATACGGGTGTGAGAAACACTTGTATGATGTGTATTTATTTTTTAAGGTTTGACTGCAGCCCCATTCAAATGAATGGGGGAGACGGATTTTTTGACCTATACTGCAGCCAGCCACCAGGGGGCAGACGCTCTGCTGAAAGCTTCACTTCTAGCCGAGCGAGGTGCACCCCTGGTGTCAGCTAATATAGCTAATCACCTATATAATCCTGTTTCTGTTCATTTCATGTTGAAGACATTTATATATACAAACAGTTGGATGTTGTTTTGATATATTTGTTAAAGTTTATATATTGAGAAATAAATATGTTACATTTTAAAAATTTGAGATTTTATTATTAAACAAATTAACATTTATTACCACATAAACACACAAAGGTACCGGGCATCGGTACCGTATCGGTTCAAATGTGAAAGGTACACTGAAAAATAAAACTCAACATTTGTTGATAATGTGTAATGTGTTTTTCTTTTTGTTACAATTGAATTTATAAAGTTGGTATTGGAAAAAGAATCTTTACGGAACCTGTATTGAAATGAAGGTATCGGTATTGGTACTGGTATCGAACATTTTTGAACAATACCCAGCCCTAGGGTGAAGTCAAACCATCACACATCCTCTCAAACTCACCTGACCAATGCGAGCACGGTGTCTGACGACTCTGCAGGCGATGGCGCCATGACCACAAGTGCTTCACCTAATAACACCAACTCCCAGAGCATCTGGATGTGGAAGAAGACTGGGTAGAAACATCTGGAAGAGAGGAGAGAGGGATTAAATTACGATATCCTCCCCTAACATGAGTCATTATGACATCAGTGTCACCATGACCCTCTTTGTGGTGTTTTTAGTTACATTTTTTTGCCATTATGGATAGGACAGCTGAAGAGAGACAGGAAACGTGGGGAGAAGAGAGAGTGGGAGGACATGCGACACATGTTAGCGGTCGGGAGTCAAACCGGCAACCTCTGCACCAAGGAATATAGCCTCCGTATGTGGGGCGCTACACATACGCTAGGGCACCAGTGCCCAAATGTTTGGTGTTTTCAAAGGTGATAGTGTGAAAGTGTGTGGATTAGGAGCTGATGCAGTACCATCGCTGGCCACCAGGTGGCAGCAGAGTATAAAATGAGCCTGTGTTCTCACCTGAAGAGGTCGACTTCATGAATGGTTGGGAGCACGATGGACACCTGACTGTCAGTCTGAGAGACAGAAAAACAAATGTTCACAAACAATAAAGACTAACATCAGAGGAGCACGGAGCAGGACCGCTGGACAGCTGGAGTCATGTGACCGAGGTTTCCCTGTGGTAATTACTGAATCAAGGTTTCTCCTCCTCCTCTCCTCATCCATGTCGTCTTTCTGGTCCTCTGAAAACCTCTGACCTGTTGACTCCAGGCCTAGCTCTGCTCATCATGACAGTTTGTTGTTGTAGTTAAGTGAAATACGATCTGGTGATAACACAGAGTGTTTTATTCTGAAAATTAACTGGATGTTTTCATTTTGTTTTGGTGTCTTACTTCCTGTCCCGCTCCACCTGCTCTGTTGAAATTGATGTGTCATGCTCCGGCGTCCGGCAAAAATAAAAGTCTTGTGTTTCTGATCCGGAGGGTTCCAACCTGCCGGATCAGAGATGCAGCCGGAACGCAACGGAGTGAATAGAATAGAAACCTATCAGATCTGGTGCTGTGACGGATCGGAGACAGACCGGACATGGATCTGGTGGAATTGGGCTGTAAATGTTGAAAACCACTGCTTTTCATGTGTGTTTGTGCGTGTGTGTGTGATCACCTGGGCAGACTGGACCAGCTGAGAGGTTCCTGGTTTGTCGTAACAGGTCGGGATGCGAACCTGCAGCAGAACACAGATTAAACGAAGTGGTCTCACTCATCAAACATTCATGACGGTGTTCACATCGGGGCTGAGAAAAGGTTGTTTGCTGACCCTGTTTGGTAAAGACGGATTTGAGAGCTATACATTTTGAAAGCGTACTAGAAGCAAGTTGTAAATATTATAATTGTCATTGCAGATATCCACAACATCCTCCCCTTTTTAAAGATGAACAAGAGATGAAAAACAGCTTCTGTAAAGTCTACGATGAAAACAAGAGTCTGTAAATCTGTGTGTTCATGTTTCAGAGCCACGAGTAAACATCAGTGTCCTTTTCCCATCGGTGCTTAAGCTGCTGTGACGAGACTTCCTGACGTCTACTGTTTGTGCACGTGTGTGTGTGTGTGTGTGTGTGTGTGTGTGTGTGTGTGTGTGTGTGTGTGTGTGTGTGTGTGTGTGTGCATGTGTGCGTGCATGCTTTTACCTTGATGACGACGCCCATTATGGGCAGCGTGAGGATTCGTCCAGGATGAGGCGTGGGCCAGCGATCTATGTCGTTACAGGCTGTGGATCAGAAACAGAAACGCGATCCGTCTGAATCAGAGTCTCGTGATAATAAAGGTTATCCACACTCAGCTGATGATACAGCTTCATCAAGGCGTGTCTCTTTAATATCCAAGGTTTCTAAAACCCTTACAGAGAGGCGTTTAAATGGCTTCTCTAAAGTGTTAGTGCAAAGTTAGAGACGAATCAGCAGCTTAAAAAAGAAGAGCAAGAAAAGGTTTCCTTCAGCTCGACACGCGGACACTTTGAGAAGCCCGTCCCTGAGCTGGGGACACTTTTATTCAGCTGAGGTTAATTGAATTTAGTTTGTGTGCTGTTAGAATGTTATCTGCACAAAGAGGCGACATGCTTCTTTCCAGTGGAAGTGTCCTTGTGAGTCCAGATGTCCACAGAAAGAGTCTTCAAAAGGAGCTTCAAGTGTTTCTTGTATTTTTTTTTAAGATTGTTCTCCATTTCAGGGATGTTTTTCAGAAACGGACTGTAAGATATTTTATTTTTCAAGGTGACTGCAGACAAATATAATAATTTCACTGTAGAAGAGGAAAGAATCGTGTCTCTGTGTCTCTTTGTGAAAGCTCAAGACTAAATGTAAATACTTTGTCACGAGGGAGAGGTTTTAAACATTCATCATCATAAAACTGGCTTTACTGAGACTTAAAGCTGGGGTTGGTAGTCAGATTTAGATCCACTTTTTGTTATATTGGTTAAAATGATCTTATGTGATGGTAATCAATACATAATGTGTTGTCAAAAAAGAGGTAAAAAAAGCCTCTATCTACAGCCGGAGTAAACCTGGGAAAACACCAACCAATCCCTGCCATCAGGAGCCAAATTGTGAAACCAATCAAATCCCGTCCTGCCGTTCTGCTCGCCTCCTGCACGTACATTTCATGTTTGTTTGTGTTTTTAACTTCCACTATGATAATGTTTTGGTGTTTTCTTACCGCTGACATGAGTTGACGAAGTGCAAAATACAAATGATGTGCTGAGGACCGGTTTTCAATCAGTCACGATCATATGGTCTCAAAGCAGCGGCACTCCTGCATGTGAGCGGGTACGTCGTTTTGGAGGAGGGGGAGGAGGGGTTAGACAGAGTCCTGAGGAAATGCTGCATTCAAATTCATGCTAGTTTTCCGTGGCTACCAACCCCAGCTTTAAGTGATGTTTAAAGTGTAACATCAGGTTGTTTGCACAAGAGACAGTCAGACAGGTAAAGGCTCATTTATGCTTCCTTTATGCATGAGAATAGATACCTAGATTGAAAATGATGTAACCATCACTACACACATACTCAAATTAGTCTTTTAGGTTGTTGAGAAATAAGCAAAGGTACATCAGACTTCCACCAGATCCGCTGTGGTCCGGCTCCGTGCTCTCTCGTCAGTGAACACCCACCGTTTGTGTTTTCAGAACGCAGCACAGAGCCACACCGCCGGACAGCTGGAGTCATGTGACCGAGGTTTTCCTAATTACTGAATCAAGGATGCTCCTCCTCCTCTCCTACGACCTACCGTATCAGAGATGCAGTCGGAGGAGATCCAGTGGAAGTTAACACATTGACTAGAATAGAAACCTATCAGATCAAGCGCTGTGAAGCACCGGAGACAGACCGGACACAGATCTGGTAGAATTTGGCGGTCATTAAAAACATCCACTGTGTTCTCAAAAAGTTCCACCGTCTTTTAAAGTATCCTCCTTCAAGACAAGCGGTACTTGAAAGTTTGGTCTGCATCAGTGAGCGGAGTACAGGCTGAAGGCCTCATCCGTATCTGTGTGTGTATCCGGCATCAGACTTACCCGCCTCGAGACACGGCTCCTGTTTCTCAAAGTATTCTGGAGCCATGATCTTCAGCAGGGAGTGGAAGAAGGTCACGTAGGGCAGCTTGCTGATCAAGACCAGAGACTGTGAAGAAACCAGAATCAGCTTTATTAGGACATAAACAGCTTGAACAGCTTGTTGGCAGCAGAGGAGCATATTGATAGTTGAGTGGTGTGTTATTGATGCATTGATTGATTGACTCTGACCTTCTGGAAGTATCCTCTCTTCAGGGATTTGTCTCGCACCTGACGGAAGTACACGTAGCCGTAGTAATGTCCCTGGTCTCTCTGCAACACAGATCACAGTTTAATATCTCTATGTATAAGCTGTGTGTGTGTGTGTGTGTGTGTGTGTGTGTGTGTGTGTGTGTGTGTGTGTGTGTGTGTGTGTGTTTGTGTGTGTGTGTGTTTGTGTGTGTGTGTGTGTGTGTGTGTGTGTGTGTGTGTGTGAGTCCCCACCTTTAGACAGGGCGGTGCATCACGGTCTGTGTTTTCTAGGAAGCAGCCGAGCGACGACTTCCGGTTCGATCCCTGACGGAAGCGGAAGCAGAACTGGGTGTCGCCCAGACAACCTGAGAGACAACAGAGCGATGACGGGGTGTTTACAAAGGTTTCATTATTAACAAGCTTTTTATTTACTACGTTATTTCTGATAAGGTAACATGTTTGAAACTTCTCTCATTTCAAATCAGCTTAAAGCCTCCCTCTTCAAAAACACGCATACCTGACCTCCACTCCCTCCAGACCTCTGCTCTGTCCTTCTGTATATTACAGCTTTCTCTTTTGTTTTCTAACTGTTTTTCACTTTGTGTAAAGCGTCTTTGAGTACCTGAAAAGCGCTGAATGCGTTTTATCAATTATTATATATTGTTGTTGTTGTTTTTATTCATTTTTGTTTTATTACAGGCCAATCAGTGAACAGCTGTTTCTTGATGGGTTGTTTTGAACAGCCGGACTAAGGTGTTACTAATTTTTTTTATTGTATACTGTTCCTTCTGCCACTCCTCTGTGAGTATTTATCAGGTAACTTTCAGTTCAAGAAAACTCCAGTGTGAGTTTATACTTCGCTTTAGTATTCCTTTTCTCTCCGTCATCTAGGTTTTTTTCAGATTCTTGGACAAACAGGACGAGGAAGCGAAGAGGACGAGGAAATAGGAAGAGCCCGATGAGTCACTGACTGCTCTTTAACTTCCACATGACCTCCGCAGAGCAAGAAGAGAGAGAGAGAGAGAGAGAGAGAGAGAGAGAGAGAGAGAGAGAGAGAGAGAGAGAGAGAGAGAGAGAGAGAGAGAGAGAGAGAGAGAGAGAGAGCTGGAGATAACCTAAACACACACACACACACACACACACACACACACACACACACACACACACACACACACACACACACACACACACACACACACACACACACACACACACACACACACAAACACACACACACACACACACACACTTTAGCTCACAATCAGACTTACAGGCATTCCACTTTAGAGGACACACACACACTTCCTAAAGCTCAGCCATGACGTCATGCATCGTGTAATGTTGAGACCACCCAGTGTGAAACTCAGATCTGAATCTCCATCTGAAGAGCTAATTTTTATCAGAGACTGTCAGAACATTTTAAACTAATAATCATGACAAAATGTTTATTTTACCCCAGAACTCGTTACAGATTTTATTCAAAGTGAGAGAAAAATGTAAAGTTATGTTCCCTATGTATACAATCTAAAGGAGACTGTTATGTGATCTCTTTACATCTTTACATTTTACATTCTCACCAAAGAAAAGAGAAAACTGTTCTCCTTTTTACTTTTTCTCTTCTCCCCTGTCTTTTAAAAATAATAAAAATGGGAGAGTAAGGGGAGATAGAGCGTACAGCCGGCATGGTTACGTCAGACTTCCTCTCATCCGTCAACAACCACCGGTTGCGTTTTCAGAACGCAGCACAGAGCAGGACCACAGGACATCTGTTGAGATTGATGTGTCGGTCTCCGGCATCTGGCAAAAATTGCAGTCTTGTGTATTTGATCCGGAGGACTCCGACCTGCCAGATTAGAGACGCAGCCGGAACGCGACAGAGCGGATCCAGTGGAAGTTAACACATAGATTAGAATAGAAACCTATCAGATCCGGTGCTGTGACTGATCGGAGACGGACCGAACACGGATCTGGTGGAATTTGGCCAGTCTGCCTTCTGTTATCAAGGTGCCAACTTAATAACCCTGGTGATGTACTGGCCCTCACTGCCCATATATCCTCACCTGTCTTCATGTTTGGGTGTTAGGGTTCATTAGGGGTCATGTGGTTGATTATGAAACTCATCTGTAGAGTGTTAACAGGAATCAAAGTCAATCAAAGATGTGAGACTGAATTACAGGAAACGGTAACAGAGAGAGTGAGCAGTGTGATGACTTTCTCTTGGGGACACACCTTCAGTGTATATATTTAGCAGCTCTGTACGTATTGTTTCCTAATCCTGTCGTCATCCTGAGGCCAGCAGGTTCGTCAGCTTGACCGCATGCTGACTCACAGTAAACAAAATACACACCTGCAGATAAGCATACACACACTCCTCAGAGGTGTTTGTGGTGTGTGCGTGAACACTACTCTTCTTTCATCTTCAGTCTGGTGTTACATGAGGAAAAAGTTGCATGCAAGCTTACTTCCAGGATCCAAATTGTAGAATAGATCTACTTCTTTGGGGCGTCAGAGTACCACACGGCACAGTTTCAGATCTTATTGTACAAGTCATGAGTGAGGCTCTGTTTCTACACCCCGTGTTTTGTTTTTATCTATATTTAGTGGGTTTATAGCATGGTTAACTCTCTGATTGCTCTCTGAAGTAGGTGTGCGTGCTTGAGATGTCCGCCAAAGCAGTTTAAACAAGTTGTGGATTTGGGTGAGGAGTAATAATCCAAGTTGAGGGGCAAGTCAAAGGCAAAGGGAACACCGTCCATCTCTCTCCTCCCTTCCTTCCTTCATTGAAACAGGGGGATGGGGGAGGTACAGCGAGAAGCCTTAACCAGGCAGGGATGACCTCTAACACAAACAAGCTTCTCACACTGGCTCTGCCTCACCCGTCTTCTTTCAAACATCTCTCTTCAGACTCTTCTCTTGTTCCTTCTCACGCAGTTTAACAACCTACTCTGACTTCTTATCAGGTATTTTATGTCTTCAAAGTTGCACTAAGGGAGAGTTGCAGTGACAGTAACAGTATTCTGTTCTGTTTTCAGAAAGGTCAAATTAAAAGCACGAAGTTGCACTAAGGGAGAGGTCAATTTCAACACTGTCAAATGAACCAACCACACGTAACCATAACATTAAGCCGGTCTCTGCAGTGGTCTCTGATCTGAACATTAAAAAGGTGGAAGAGGAACTCACCTGAATTGGAGTCAGGAAAGGAAAGGTAGCAGATGCTTGTTTTCTGAAAGAGAAGAGAGATTAATCTGTTGAAGTTCTCTTAGCGGTGTTATGTCAATCGACAGGCGTAAATACAGTTTGTTTTTGTGTTAATTAAACAATTCATCCCACAAACAATCAGTGGTGAGTCTGAATTCTTGTTGATCATCCTGGTAAATAAAGCAAAAATAAAAGCCTCAATAAAAAGTTAAATATATTAATAAAAAATGTTTTCCTTTAACAAAACTATAAAAAAAATAATTTAATTTTAAATTTAGTTTATCTTTATTTGATTTGATCTTCATTTTATTTTATTTTATTTGTATTTATTTGTATTTTATTCCTTCTTTAATAATAATAATAATAATAATAATAATAATAATAATAATAATAATAATAATCATAATTCATAGAATTTATATAGCGCTTTTCTAAGTACTCAAAGTTGCTTTACATAAGGCAAAACTAAAAATAAAACATATAAACAAAACAAAACAGGGACAGAGGTGGGGCAGGGGGAGAGGTCATGTGTTGTATGCTTTTTGGAGCAGGTAGGTCTTGAAGTGGTTTTTGAATGATTGAAGTGAGTCAGAGTTGTGGATGTGTGGAGGGAGAGAGTTCTAGAGAGTGAACTCTCTCCCTCCACACACTTAATCTGTGTGACTTAATCTATACATTGTAATATTCCATACATACTCTGTATTTTGTTTTTAAAAATGAGACATTTGGAAACTGATACTTGGATGATTGTAAAGCTTAAATACTTCTAGAAATAGTTTGACTTTCTTACATACTGTTTATAAGAGCTCTGTAATGACCGAATTTCCCTCCCCGGGATAAATAAAGTCTATCCAATTCTGATTCTGAATTAATATCATTATTATTTATTTTTCCTTCATTCACCTACCTCATTTTTTTTCTTATTATACACGATGAAAATCACTTGCCTATATTGTTTACATCGTTCTACAGGTCTTTGAAAAAATAAATAAATAAATAAATAAAACACCAAGGTTGCTGAAAGTTTTGGCTGGAGATTCACAATCTTTGAATCCTGTGTTCGATCCGCTCTCCTCGCGCCCTATGGCCGGTTGATTTTGGTATTTGTTAACTGACAAATAGCCATTACACTTACTAACAAACCTGAAAATATTACAAATAATCTTACATTTTTATATTAATAATAATAGTTTTACATTTATCAAATTTAAAATAATTTGAACTCACCTCTTTCTCTGACAGCTTGGAATGATGAGGATAAATAACCTGGAAGAAACAAGAAAGATATCATGAATCCAAAAACTGTGACCCTCTTTTGAAACAAACTTCAGCACCTTTTATTTTTACCACAGTCTCTGACGTATGTGGCAACAATTATTGTGTCTCTAATAACTCTTTCTTACTGCTACCTGCCTAGTTTCTGTTCATTTAATATAACACCCTTTTTTCACAGACTACATGGCTACCACTCGTGTCTAATGTGGCCTCAACTATTTCCTACATCTGTTTTTCATATAACAAGTCAAAAGAAGTTGTAACTTGTTATGCATATGACTATTAATACGGGACTAAAATGTTACGATTGCTCTACAAATCTAAAGGTTTGAAGCTGGAGTTAAATGTGTCCCTGCTGTGTTCAGATTTAAGCATGGTGTATTCAATTAACTGTGACTTAATCTTCATTTAATGTAAGATTATTATGTATACAAGCTCTCTCTCTCTCTCTCTCTCTCTCTCTCTCTCTCTCTCTCTCTCTCTCTCTCTCTTTCTCTCTTTCTCTCTCTCTCTTTCTCTCTCTCTCTCTCTCTCTCTCTCTCTCTCTCAAGACGAACATTAAAAACACCCCCATGACCTCTGGAAACCTGTGACCAAACAGCAGAAGTCCCAAACTATCTGCCTCCACATTCCTGGCACCAGTTTGGTTTCAGAAAAAATCCCTCCATTTATAAAGTGAAAGAAGGCTCTGAAGTC
Source organism: Notolabrus celidotus (assembly GCF_009762535.1). Classification (NCBI taxonomy): domain Eukaryota; kingdom Metazoa; phylum Chordata; class Actinopteri; order Labriformes; family Labridae; genus Notolabrus; species Notolabrus celidotus. The sequence goes on from NC_048272.1 coordinate 22,645,495, forward strand.
TTTCTCTTGTTAAAGAGGAAGTGAAATAGAAAGCTCTGCAGGAATATGAAGTCAGATTGGGGGCAGGGACTTAATAAACATGCAGAATGTTGTGAGCTCTATATCCAGACCTGATCCAGACCTCCTGTGGGAACAACAGGTGTTTTTATTATTTTATCCTACAGTGACTACAGAGGAGGATTCACACCCTGCATGCATGAAGAAATTCACTCTAAAATGAAGAATGACAGCAAATGCATCCATGTGAAGAAGAGTCTGGACCCAGCTGCTGGGACAGGCTAACCCCTGGGAAGATAGCACAAACACAACCCACTTTAGCTACCTGGTGAAGGCTTGTACATGACTCCGATTTAAGCAGCATTTATCTCTGACTGTGTGAGCACTGTTTGATGAATAAGAAGCTAAAAACACCACAAACTCATATCTGGGTGGAGAGGTTTGTATACTATTGTCCAGGAAGTAGTCGGAGCCTTCGATAACTGCTAACTGAGGCATGTTCAGCTGCTAAGAAGATGAGTCTACATGACCCGCCCGCCCCTCACCTCCACCGCCTGTCCCAGCTCCAGGTCGAAGCCCACCACACAGATGCAGTGCAGCCAGGTGGAGAAGCGGTCCCAGGGCAGCAGGAGAGCCTCCTCCGGGTCCTCGTCTCCTCCGGCCCCGGGTGGGAGAGTGATCTCCTCGGCCGGGGAGATGCTACTAGCGTCCTGGTCGTCCAGATCCTCCGGCTCCTCGACCTGCTCCCCCAGCTCCTCCGGGCCTTGCAGAGCCATGGCGATGGCCCGACACGGACTCTCAGACGGTCTTGAGAATGTTAACGACCACCCAGGGAAGTCCTGAACGGCTACAGACCGCTACAGACCGGTACCCCTCAGGCAACTACAGGAGACCAGCAGCGGTACAGAAACTAGACACCTAGCTAGCAGCATAGCACAGCAGCAGCAAGAGCGTACGTACGACGTGATGATGTAACCTGAAACATCATCGCGTAAAGACGTCCCCGGATCTGTCTTGTATTCAAGTGAAGTTGCAGATTCTTCTGGAGGCTTAGTCAAAATAACGAGACAGATATTTCACGATTATTAACTAAATTTATGATAAATTCTTGATAATAGACTTAAATGTTGTGCTTTAATGCTGAAAATAATAAATGTTGCATCCAAATATGGATTTTCTATACGAAATGTACCTTCTATGTAACATAAATATCAACAATTTGTCAGTTTAATAATCAGTAAATTAAGATAATTTTATAAAAGTTTTTTTTAGTAGTTAATTAAAAAATAAAAAAGCAAACCAAAAACAAACAAATAGTTGCTGATACTTTTTTGCAAACATAAAGATTTTATTTCATATTCTCATATCTATATATCTATATATACTTATTATTTATATTGCACATTGCACATTAACTGCCTCACAGTGCACATTCAATTTTGTCTTTTAAACTTTTTACCTATCACTTTCAAACTATTCACACCTTGTGAAATATTTATATAAACTTTTAAATTCTATTATTATTTTATTTTCATTTATCTATTAGTGTTTGCATTTTTATTTTTTACTTTATTATTATTATCATTATTTTCTTCATTTGTGCGCTGATTTTGTACTAATCTCTACTATATTTATGTTGCTGCAACAACCGAATTTCCCCACGGGGATCAATAAAGTATAATCTTATCTTATTTTTTCTTCTAATTAAATGGAATAAATCAGGAGTTTCAGGGTGCATGACTGGTGGTTGGATTAAAAAAGCAGTTGGAAAATTATGCAAGTTGTAAAAAAAAAATTGACTTTTTTCTGTACAGTTTAAAGACTCAATTTTTAATTTGTTAACCCAAATAAATAATAATAATAATAATAATCTTAATTTTTAAAGCACTTTTTTAAACAAAGTTGCGTAGTACTTCACATAAAAAATAAATAAATAAATAAATAAATGGAGATTTATCAAAAGTCATTGGATAATAAATGATGGCTGCAGCGGTAAATATTAAAAATGATGGCCAATTTAAAAATTGTGTTAAAGTCCTAATTTTAAGCAGACTATTCTTTATGTGTCTTCCTCAATCAAGATTCTGTGATTGTCTTTTCAAACCTTAATTAATTCTCAAAAGCACAGTCCCTCATTTCAAATATCGTCCAGATCACATACACATTAAAAAACAATGAACACACACATAATGAGTCACACAAACAGTAGAACGAAATTTGTAGCGTGAATGGGTGTTAAAGTTTCAAAGGCAACTCAATGTGTCACAAATGTTTAACCTGTTCAGTAACGTCACAATTTTGACATTTTAAATATGAATTTAACTCAAGGATAACATTCAGATGGACTTTGCTCAGTTCACAATCAACAGAGGACGATGTTGAGCAGAAAGAGGCAGTTACTGGATTTTATTTGTCCCGTGAAATAAATCACAATTATAGATAAAGCTATAAAAAAAAAAACTGAGAAACTTATCTGACATATATGCTGGACGTTTCAAGTTATGATTAAGAAATCTTGAAGAAAATGTACGGTAGAAACATAACATTCTTCAGTTCTACCATGTCTGTTTTGATAAATTCTGTTAAAAAAAACACACTGTACCTTTAATGCATGAAAAATAATCATGATAGCAACAAGTAGGTTTTCATTTAATGAGCTAATCTATCATATGCTGCTTAAAGAAGTTATCCCTTTAAATATGAACAGCTACAGTTAGAAAGTTAAAGCAATAAAGGACGTCACAGTTAGTGTGTTTCTGCAGCTGTGTTGTTTTAATGAATAAAAGACAATAAAAAGCTCAGTTCACTCTGCACATAAAGCTCCCCCTGCGTCTCTGAGGTTTTATATCATCAAGATTCTTTAACACAACATCTTAGATACATGTGAGCACGTGGTCCTATTGGGGGTCTTGGCAGGTTTTGTGCGGTCTTAGGACTGATGCGGGGATCAGTTCAGGATCAGGCTGATTATCAGTCTGTTCCAAATATACCGGAGTGAAAGACGAGACAAGGACTGAGCAGCAAACACAGTCTCTGAAGATCAACCAGAGGAGGAAGAAAACTACATCAGCAGCTACACACTGTTTGCTCGTTCTTCCTCTAAGAGTCAGAATCATAGACATGAAGGTCCACTGTAACCTGGCCCAGGTCTTGGTCACAGATCCTGGTCCCAGTCCCTGCAGTATTTTATCCATCCCTCCCACAGAGAGGAGCGAGGGAGCAGGGGACCAGCTGTCACAGCACTAACAGTCTGACTAGACTGTATAAGTATGGACGTAGTATCCGTAACGTCACCCATCTGTTTCTGAAGAGCTGTTTTGAGGCCAATCCTCGGCGGCAGCCATATTGCTGCTGTTGAGCGATTGTGGCGTAAAGACGCGGGGTTTGAGCCTCCTAGCTAACAGCTACAGCGTTCCCGCCTGTCAATCAAGTCAGCTGTCCCTCACATTGGAAGACTTGTAATCTAAATATCTTTGAAATTACACCGTTATGAAAAAATTTGCCCCCCTCACAGTGTGTGCCGATCCAGAAATGAGCTATCCAGACTACACTCGTCTTTTGTACCAGGCAGTAAACATGTTTATTTCTCCTGTAAAGATCGGCTTTTTTGAATTGGTGTGTATGTGGTTTCTGATACTTCCGGAGCCAGCCTCAAGCGGATCCTTGCTGAACTGCAGTTTTTAGCACTTCCGCATTGGACTCATATTTTTAGACCGGAGGTTGCCACTTGATCCTACCAAATGAAGGCCAACCTATCGCAAAATACCTAAAAGGCAGGTGTAACGCTCATTGTCAGGCTTCATTATATTGTCTCTCTGATGGCTCTGTAGCAGCTTTTCACAATTTACAGCTAAGAACGTCTTTACTCATCTCATCTTTGAAAACCCTCATATCAGCTACTGTCTCTTTAAGGCCTCCCCAGCATTCCCGAATGGCTTTCAAAAGCCTCCTCCACTGCTGCCACAAAGTTGTGTTTCTCTATTCAAAACGATAAATTGGTTGTCTGTTTTAGATCCCAAATCTGACTAGGAAAGTTTAGAAAGGGACAAAAAAAATCTCCAGTGACACAGAACAGAACACTTCTGTTTCATATTGTTCGTAATGCTCTTTAAAGGAAAGGATCGGAAATAAATTACTCCATCACACCTTTACCTCACGATTTGAAACTTTGCCCACGTTTCGTATTCAAATCCAACATTTTAACTTCATATTCATTCACAAAATATTGAAAAAGCATAACACCACCCCTTAAAAAAAGATCATTACTCATCTTTTTTATTTTACAGATAACATATTTGTTTGTACATTTTCATTAGTTTAGTAGATCTATATCTGCATTTTTTAAATTTGGTTAATAAGACTTTATATTTTCATAAACAATTATGTGGGTGTTTGATTGAGCTCGTGTCTTATCTCAGGTATGATTGAAATAAAAGTTTTCTTTGTGGAGTTTGAAAAACAGAAAAGATCGTAAAGCTACTGTTACCCCTTTTCAACCGAGGCAGTTTCAGGGCCGGTTCGGAGCCAGTACTCAATTGAGAAACAGTTTTTTGTGTTCAAACGTGTCTGCCATCGTTGTTATTGTTAGGGAAAGTTTCCCAGTGCTGCTGGGAAAAGCGGCCATGTTGAAGTGATGTCATGACGTGGCTCTTCCACGGGCACGAGCGGGTGGAAAAAACAAACGGGTGCGGAGTTGGTTCGCCAGTTGAACCAGCTCTGAACCAGTGGGAGCACCAGCCCGGAACTAAAACCAGGTCGAAAAGGGAATTGTGAAGAACTATCTGTTTGTGATGGTTTTGACGCCCCCTGTGGTGAAAACGATACCTCTTATATGCGTCGTATATGCAATCGTGTCATCTGGCACTTACACCCCCTCACTGCTGTTACATGTATTAAAAAACTATGATGTAAAAATAGTAAGTTATTTCTGATGGTTTTGTTTAAAGCATCTTGTTGTCACAGTGTATTTATGTTTTTTTAAGTTTTTTTTAAAAGTTTTTTTAAAGTGTTTTATTTGTTTTATTGTTTTTATTTTATTTTATTTTTGACAGTATTTTATTTTCTGTGTGTTTTAACTTATTTTACGGCACTCTGCAGCACTTTGGTAAACTTGATTGCTTTTTTAAAGGTGCTGTATAAATAAAGTGGATTGGATTATATTTCTATGTTTGTTCTTTTTTTGCACCAAAACAATAAGCCACATTTCCTCCAAGTGTTAACATGATTCAGGTTATTTTGGTCTGCACTATTTCTGTGCTTCATCAGTCATTTGGCAAACATTAGCTGTATCTCTGTCAACAAATCTAGTTTGCAATCTCAGATAATGGAAGCATTGTTCCTCGTCTTCTCTCTACTCGCCTTAATTAAGGTGGATTTGTGTCACATCTTAGGCCATCGCTCTGTTTCATCCATCTGTTTGCTCTCAGTGACCGAGCCATTAGAGGATTTAGATAAAGCAGACTTAATGTCCCTGACTCAGACTCAGCATCGGACTATGATTTAAGAAGTAATTAAATCAAAATGTGAGCTACACTCAGCGACGAGGATGTGAGGAAGAAAAATTCTGCAGAACGGCAGTAACATAAGTGTTTATGTATTCAGTGAGAGGCTGCGCTAAAAGGATTGAATTACTCCATGTTTTGATGGTAAAAACTTTAACAACAGTGGATCAAACTTATGCATCACAGGAGCTTCTTGTCCTCGAAGGCCACCGTAGCTTCACCGACAGGAGGGGTGAGAAAGGGAGCGTTATGATCTAGAATCTGACCGCTAGATAGCGCTAAATATTCCCATTTCTACACACTGTACCTTTACAAATTGATTCAAATCAACCAAATCAATCTGTCAGGATACTTATCCGCTGTGAAGAATCCGCTTTGCATTTTTTCTTTTTTTGCACTGTCTACTTTGTTACTGTGAAACTTGAATTTCCCCGTTGTAGGACGAGTAAAGGACTATCTTATCTTATCTTATCTTATCTTATCTTATCTTATCTTATCTTATCTTATCTTATCTTATCTTATCTTATCTTATCTTATAGGCTCAGTGTGACACACTGGGATCCTGTCTAGTTCAGATAGTTGCCTTGAAATTTTGAGTTTTGACAGCTTTTTCGTTTTATCAGTGAAGAAAGAAAAACATGTACCAGGAGACTTGATGCACTGTGTCAATTGTCTTGCTTTGACTTTCCTTGTTATATGCTTTATAAATCAACTTTTTGACAAAAAATAAAAAGCCTCAGTGAGCCTGAGACGCAGCAGGACCAGCATTAAAGGTAGAAGACTTATTTTCATGGACGTAACTGAACACATCAGCTATGAATTATACATGTTTTGTGTTAAATGCTGACGTGAATAAATCAAATGAGCAGCAGTGATGTACTGTGGTGTTTTACCTTCCCTGTTCTTCTGTCTCATCCTGCATTGATTTGGTCTCAGCTGTCGGCTCATCAGAACACAACAGGGACATTTGTGGAGGCTCGAGCAGAATCTGATCTCATATAACCCCTCTCCACCCCACCCTGCTGTCCTGGTCTGTGAATCAGATCACACAGAGAGAACCATTGACTGGAAAAACCCGATAAATGATGTACACATATCACATCGATTCTTTAAAGTTACATATATGGCAGGCAAAACTAGGTGAATATCGAGCTTACACAAAAGCTGCTGCAGTTGCTTTTTGCAAATGTGTTTGAAATCATAAAAAAATACAACACAGACAAAAATAACGTGAAAAGTTAGGTTTTTTTAAAAATATTTTATTTGTAACTTTTTAAATGTATCAACAAGACAAAACAAATACAATCGAACAGGGGCTCAGACGTGAAATAAAATAAAATTGATAATTTTAAAAATATAAATAAGTTTATAGAAAACACATGAAGAAAATTTGAGTTGAAATATAATCTTAAATGACAAAATAAATGAAGAAAAGTAATAAAATAAGTAAATACAAATACATACAAACAAACATGCACACACATGCATACGTATGCATACACATGAAAAGTTATGTTTTATTGCCATCGTAGGGACAAAAACACATTTATCTGTCATTAACAGGCTTGTGAATTCATACAGTAAGCTAAATTATTTACGGACTCATAAAGAATAGGATGTCTAAAGTGACAGTGTAAAGCAGGGGTGTCAAACATACGGCCCGGGGGCCAAAACCAGTCCGCCAAAGGTTCCAATCCGGCCTGCGAACGACTTCCCAAAGTGAAAAATGTACAGAGGAGGCATTAAAGCTAGGGTTGGTAGTCATTAGCTCACATGCACGAGTGCCGCTGATTCCAGATCGTATGATGGTGACTGATTCAAAACCGGTCCTCAGCACATGGTTTGTGTTTTGCACTATGTCAACTGATGTCTCACTCAGTGGTAAGAAAACCCCAAAACATTATTATAGTGAAAGTTAAAAACACAAACAAACTTGAAATGTACGCGCAGGAGATGGGCAGAACACAAGGACAGGATTTGATTGGTTTCATAATTTGGCTTCTGTTGGCAGGGATTGGTTGGTGTTTCCCCAGGTTTACTCCGGCTGTAGATAGCTGCTTTTTTTCACGCTCTTTTAAAGAACACATTATGTATTTGTCATGTCATGTTTAACTTGTCTTTTAGGTTTTTACCTTTTGTGTTGTTTTTATCATTACTGTTATCCCTGACCCTTTACCCCTCGAAAGGCTGTGCCTTTTGCCAGTTCGTCACTGGAAATAAGAATTTGTTCTTAATGTCTTACCTGGTTAAATAAAGGTTACATAAAAAAATAAAATATTGATTGCCATCGGACATAAAGATATTTTTTTAACAAAAAGTTTATCTAAATCTGACTACCAACCCCAGCTTAAAATAATACAATACTTGGCCCCACTGTGAGACTCATCATGGAGAGAAAATACAACAGCTGTTTTTTTTGTAGGTTTACTTGTACTTTTTTGCACTAAGAGAAAGGGAAAAATTGGAGTTGTCCTTCTTTATAGGTAATTATGTTTTGATGGTCCTGGTCTGGCCCACTTGAGATCAGTTTGGGCTGTGGAACTCTCTGCCTCTGGACATCAAAACGGCAAGCTCTCTGGGTGTCTTTACAAGTAACTTAAGACTTACCTTTTTAATCTAGATTTTAATTTGGAGTAATTTATTTTTAGCCATGGACTTGCATTATTATTTTAAGTATTTTAATCATTATTATTTGAATCATTTCTTTAACATTCATTTATCTTATTTAATTATTTATTATCTTTGTATTTCTTGTATTCATCTGATCTTGTTAACCCTACCTTATTTTTTAACTTTTTCTACTATTAGTTATTTATTAATTCTACTGTATTGTTTATTATTATTTATTTATTATCATGCCTTTCATAATTTTACCATTGCTGTTGTTTTCTGTCTCTCTTTTATTTTGTGAATTACTTTGGGCTGCATGTTTTTTTATATGAAAGGTGCTATATAAATAAAGTTGAGTTGAGTTGAGTTGAGTTGAGTTGAGTTGAGTATGAAATTAGTTTGACACCCCTGGTTTAAAGTATTAAAAAATGTAGATTCTGCAATCATAGGCTGTATAATACAGGCTGCAATGCGAAGAAAGCTCCCAGCAGCAGCCTGTTGAAACAAATCTCAAATAGTTGATTTCCACCAAAGACCCGCCCTTAACAAGGTAAGTAGCCAATCAGAGTAAAAACTATTCTAGGCTGGCCAATCAGAATCCGGGGGCCTAAGCCACTGCTGGCCCCGCCTCCATACACCCCTGATGGCAGTATGGCGGCTGGGACTTGCGGAGGAGGAGAACAACTTCTTCTGGATTCCTTCCATAAACCTGAGGGCAGGCGGCGGGTATAACTCACTGTGTCACGTCTAACAAAACCTGGACTGAAATAGACGACAGCGGCGCAGTTTGTGGCTCCTACCGAGATTTTTCCTGGGAGATACCCGAGCTGGTGTGATGCGTGAGGACTCCGCAGAAACTCCCCTGATTTCTGCTTCTGTCAGTTCCGGCTAGCTGCTCGGTAGCTGCTCGGTGCATGCTAACGCTCCTCTGCAGGACTCCGGAGAGGCAGAAAGACGGGCTAGCTCACCGGGTTTATAAGCTTCAGGAGACAGGGATGGCATTTCGCCTCCACTGGGTAAGCGAACTGGTTGAGAGGGGAGTGGAGAACACCTTTAAACACCCGGAGGAGAAGTTTGTCAACACTCATTAGCCTAGCGTAGCCTAGCTTGCTGGTACAGCGCCAGAAACCGTTAGCCGACAGTTAGCTTAGCATGTGCATTGGCGAGCTAACCAATTAGCATTTTAATTACACAGACGAGACATGCTAATCCTCTACATCCCGGGTCAGTGTTGTGGAGCCTCTGCACAAGCTAATATAGACAAATAGAAGGAGCTTTAGTCAGCAAACATCACTGACTGTGTCTGTTTCAACTCAGGGCTGCTCCTGGTGTAAGAGGTGAGCTGTTGAGGGAGTGGTGACTGTAAAGGTTCCCTGCATCAGGGCAACACTGTCAATTACATTATGACATTATGATAATAACAGATGATTTGCATGTGAGACCTTACTGAAAGCCAAAGGAGTGTAAACCAGTTGTGGTGTAGGTGTTTAAGACCACACACCACCAGAAAGGGCGCTATAATTGAGTTAACTGCTCTATTGATATCAGATGTGTTCTTAGATGGTTAACTAATTCGATAAGTAATACCAATTATTGGCTTGAGCTGTGGCTATCTTTGGAGACTAAATATCAGCCTCACCGGCTTCCTCTCCTGCTTCAGATCTGAAGTAGTTTGATGGACGTGGGAGGCTGTTTGCCAGACTGTCAGTGCTATACTCAGTCATGTCTTGACACATGGCACCCTGGTCTGTACATAGTGCCTGCTGTCAGATGTGAGTCGTTATGTAGCTTTGGCAGATAGTCAGTGAAGGGAATGTCTTGTCTTTTTATACCTGTTGGTTTGTTTTTATTTTCAAACACAGACGAGTCTTGTTGGATCAAAGTGGGGAACAGCCCGTACAGCGGACAATGTGTATCAGTTAGTGCCTAGAAGCTTTGAGGACTAACTTTTCGGGGCCTACACTCAGGCCAAAGATATCTTTGATTATTCATTGGGGATTGTAACAGAAGACTGCCACTCTGGATCAAGAAAACCTGTCCCTCGTGTCCGGTTGGAGTAATACTCTAAAGCCAAAATCAATGCCTTCAGCGCTGGCCGTGTTCGCCTGCCGACCAAACTCGCACCCATTCCAGGAGCGACATGTATACCTGGATGAGCCAGTCAAGATCGGCAGGTCGGTGGCGCGGTGTCGACCGGCACAGAACAACGCCACCTTTGACTGCAAGGTGCTGTCCAGGAATCATGCTCTGGTCTGGTTCGACCACAAGACCGGCAAGGTAAGAGATTGAGTCGAATGCTTTGTGATGTTTTCCCCTCAGGGTTCACCGTCCTCTGGATTTGTCGTGAATCTTCACAACTTTGTGTCAGATCACCTCCAGCGAACATGCTGCACGGGCTGAACCCTCACGCTATATTTAAACACACTCACACATGCACTGTTTTACATGAGAACACCTCTGAGCAGGACTTTCTCTTCAGCTCTGATCCAGTTTGTTTATGGTTGCGTTCACATCAAACATGTTTGTGCATATATTTTGCTCCCTGAAGGGACGTCTGACTTTGAACTTGGAGGGTAATCCCAATTGAGCACAGGAAATGTCAACAAAACTCCAGGGATTATGGAGGACACAGATGCTGATCTTTATGACAGAAAAGCTGGAGAAAGGCAGAGTCTGGATCTGATTCTAGATTTATGTGTAACCCTCCACAAACATAGCTTTAAGACCCTTAACAGTTTATTTAATTACTGACTCATAACGCTGAATATCGGATCTGGAAGACAAAGCTTTCTTTACTCTAAAATACATGGAGCCTTTAAGAGCTTATTTAAGTTATAACATTGTCAGCTATTTCACCAACTACAGCTGTGAAGGTTTGGATGTTTCTCAGGATGAATGTGAGTTTATTTCAAGGCCAAGATGAGCCGCCTGTAAAGCTAATGATAGAGTAAAAGTTGTGCTTTGAATGAGCTTTTGAGAACATTACCTCATGTCCCGGTATGTTATCTTTATCTGTCTCATTTAATGTCACATACCAGAGCTGCAAAACAAAGCGGTCATGTTTGGGAACACTAACCTGAAGCCCACCCTGCTCGTCCTTGCTGCTGTCTGACAAATCAGCCAGCTAGAACAAGAAAACCAAAACATTTCACACAAAGGAAAGCTGCAGAGCATTTAAAAGATGGCATATTTACACCTTTTATTCGTATCTGAACGATTCTCCTGACATATTTTGGATGATTCGATGACATTAGACTGCTGTTTGCTGAGTTAAAATTTAGAAAATCAGCCTCAGAGATAATTCCTCTAAAAGGTATTTAACCTTAAATGCAGATCTATCCATTAAGGAGCGTCTGTAGGTCAGTCTTTGAACAGTCGGACTTAATCTCTGTAATTTCTTTAAAACCCACAGACCTGAGATCTGGATCAAATCTGTGCACGGTGGCATCTGTTATTGTGCGCTTTCAGTGTCTCTGTTGAACAGGTTGAACAGGCTGAGACAGCCACGGGATTACCCAGCTATGTGGCATGCAGAGACTTTGAAATAGCGTGTGTGTGTGTATGTGTATGTGTATGTGTGTGTGTGTGTGTGTGTGTGTGTGTGTGTGTGTGTGTGTGTGTGTGTGTGTGTGTGTGTCCGCGGCATGAGCTATTTATAATGACACCAGTAGCGTCATCCTTTCCTCTCTCCAGGGATAAAAGCACGCACACGCACTGACCAGCTTCCACACACCGACGTGCACAGATTTATTGGTCCTGCAGATGAAGCTGTTTATTGTGACACCGCTGCTTTTTAATATCACCAGGTTTGATTATGACTCAGGAAAACGCTGCACTGGTCCTTTTTATAGCTGATCAATTATTAACAGTCAATATAATAAGGCTGGACACTGAGAGGCTTACAGGGCAGACAAAGTCCACTCATAACAGAGACCTAACCAGTGTTTGAATGAATGTACAATACTCCATTGAGCCAAACACAAGAGGGTTTTGTCGGGTTAAAGTCTAATAATCACTTTTTCCATATTACTGAATAATCATTTATAGATCTGCTAAACCCATGTGCCAAATAATTTAAGCCCCTACAGCCTAAGTTGAGGTCTAGCAAGATGTTTCAAGTCCAGTCAGACTCTGGAGAAGGACCGCTGGACAGCTAGAGTCATGTGACCAAGGTTTTCCCGCGGTAATTACTGAATCAAGGATTCTCCTCCTCCTCTCCTCATCCATGTTGTCTTTCTGGTCCTCTGAAAACCTCTGACCTGTTGACTCCAGGCATGGCTCCTGGAGGTGGTTTGTGTTGTAGTTAGGGATGGGTACCTTTCACATTTGAACCGATACGGTACCGATACCCGGTACCTGGGATTCGGTACCGGTACTCAACGGTACCAATTTTCGGTAGTTTTGTGTGTTCATGTGGTAATAATATTAATTTTTAAAAAATGTGTTTAATTAACCATATTTATTTAATTTAACATGAAATGAACAGAGACAGGATTATATAGGTGATTAGATATATTAGCCGACACGTGCTCGTGGTTCTAATTGCTCTTTCGGGAGTTTATCAATGAACACACGTGAATGCCTGCGGATGTGTAAAAGTCAGTTCTCCCGTCTCTTTATAATAACAGGACACACAACTTACTTGTTGGGCATTCACGCACACAGAAACTGTTATAAACAGGGCAGGTAGTCGGAGCGAGAGGGTCAGTCTCAGCCATAGACTGTATAAAATAAAATTTATCCTCCTGTAGTTCTGCCTCGCGGTGAGTGAGTGCACGCGCCCATCAGCTGCAGGCTCCGTTTGGCGTGCGCCTGAGCAGATGCAGAGAGTAGAGAGCAGAGACGTCCACCCGATCAGACTGGAACTTTATTACAGGGCGAAAGTATGGACAATCGCCTCCTCTTCCACTCCCTCACAGTCACAGGGATGTGTTTAGGTACCGAAACATGGTACAGTTTGATTTTACGTGAGTCTGTACTCGGTAGTACCGACGGAATTTGGTCGGTACCTATAAAAGTACCGAATTCGGTACCCATCCCTAGTTGTAGTTAAGTGAAATACGATCTGGTGATAACACAGAGTGTTTTATTCTGAAAATTAACCAGATGTTTTCATTTCGTTTTGGAGACAGACTCCCTTTACCGCTCCATCTGCTCTGTTGAGATTTATGTGTCGTGCTCCGGCGTCCGGTAAAAATAAAATTCTTGTGTCTCTGATCCGGAGGGCTCAGACCTGCCGGTCGGAGTCAGAGACACAGCCAGAAGGCAACGGAGCGGATCTAGTGAAAGTTAACACATTGACTAGAATAGAAACTTATCAGATCCGGTGCTGTAACAGATCGCAGACAGCTAGACCACACAGTTAACGTTTGTGGTAACAATTCCATAGACAAGATCTCAGAGAAGCTTGTGTGATCAAACGGGACTTTAGAAGATAAACATGGAGGGTGATTGATGTTGTCAGCTGGTGTTCTAGCATGCAGCAACAAACAAGGAAAACAATCTGGGTAAATAACGACACAAGCTGTTCCCCGTCCGCTCCTCTCATAGGTAACTGGAGGTATTCCATCAGATGTTGTCCTACCAGAAATCGTAAATACTAAACATGTTTGGTATGTAGTAGGGATGTCAACAAATAATCGAGTATCGAAGCTATCAGGGAGGTGTTTTAAGTTTAAAGCATGTTTCGATGTGAATCAGCTGACTGGAGGTGTTGCTCAGAGTGGAGAGCTCAGCTGGGGGCTGCGGCTGAGTGACAGGTCTCCACGAGTGCTTTTTTTCTCCACCGCCGAACTAATTATGACCCGGTTACTCTCCCGGCTGACACCTGGCCGCGTTCACATGCTTATTTTTCTCAGTAAGAACGAGTAGACAGAAAACTGGACACTGAGAGTCTGAAATATGTTTCTGTTCAGTTCCCTTGTTGAAGTCTGAGCCTTCACTTTTATGACTGCATGTCCGTGGAGATTATGAGCCTGCTCCTCACAATGCTGTTCAGCGTATTTAACATTTTAACCACCTCAATGCGATCCGTAGATATTCAATATTGTCAGTTATATACATTATGTTGTGAAGGAAAAGTTGATTCAGGGGAAAAATGCATTCGGCATTGTTTTTGACATGGAAAATGTTTACGTTTTTTTAAATGATTAATCAATAATTGATCATTATCATTTCCAAAGATTGATCACGGAAAATACTTGAAATTTACATCCCCAGTATTTAGGCTTTGACACGACTTGGAGCATAAAAATAGAGACACCACACACCTGAGGATCATTTGGACGAATCAGGGCACAGCGAAGGAGGCAAACTGAGCCCTAAATCTGTGACACATCGAGTGTGTCGCCAGCCTCAGTTATAGAGTCATGACCAATCTGAAAACATAGAGATTAAAGCTGCACATGGGATACTTTTGAACTCAAACTATGCCACAACACTTAACACAAATAAAAAAACTCATGTCTTCTGGCTTATCTTAAGAAACTCTGCCTGATTATGTCACTGAGCACATTCCACAGTGACCGCTCTCCAGACAGTGTGTAACACCTGCCTCTAAACATGCACACAGCTCGGCATCTGTCACAGCGAATACTGAGGCAGGCGTTCAGGTTATACATGAGGCAGCTTCTGACCGTGTGTCTTCCTGTTTGTGGTGCATGTAGGATGTTTTCTGTGATGTGTCGCCACAGAATGTCTCTTTTAGTTCCTACACCGGCAAACGTCCGCACGAACGAAAGAGTCAAAAGCAGAGTATGACGGAGAGCTTTTGGTTTCAGCACACGGCGTACAGTACATCCTGCTTGGTCTAACTACGCCGGTGTCTACATACACTAGTTAAAATGTGTCTCTTGCACAAGTTTGAGAGTTTGTATGAAATATCTCTGCACCCGCTCCACCTGTGTCAGAGTTACCTGCACAGGGTTAAAGACATGATGCTTCCTCTTTATTTATACTTTGGCTCCGACGTGTTTACTCACCTTCTGAATCCTTTGCTGTCGACCACAGAAAACTTCTCTGGCTTCATATTCAGCGACACATCTTGTGATCTGATGATGAAGTGAGGCTGTAATCGCTTCTTTTGGAGTCACATGGCTCTCAACAGGGATGAGCGTTTCAAACCAAAATACTATTCGATAATCAGCGGCATCTATTTGGCGATTATTCGTCATCGAGCGTGAACCAGCACGGGGACAAGGTGCTGCTAGTAGCGGGCACTGTCAGCCTCTGCCTCAACCTTTGTGTAGGTGTTTCTGTGACGCAGCGTGGCGTGTACGTTTACATTTTACAGCCATGCTCAGTCTCTAGAAATACATGTGTAGTAGTGTGAGATTCTGAAACAGAGAAAATTGCCTGATGTTTTCTTCTTCTTTTGATATTTAATGCAGTTAGCATTCTTCTTATTCTGTTACTTGTGGTTAGCAAACAGCTTTAAGACTTTCTGTAGCCACCTGCTGGCGGGAACACCAAATTACAACCAGGCAACCGGTAAAAACGATGAAAATTGTACTTTTAAAATGAGAAAATATTCAAAGTAACTCTTCAATTTTTACGAAGTGAAAATATTCAAAAAGCATTGCCCATCCGGAGTGAAGCTCTGTTTCTGAATCTGACACCACTAACTTCCAGCGACCGTCGCTAGGGATGTCCCGATCTTGATCTCAACTATCAGATTGCAGCCGATCAGGACGTTCTTTAATTGATTGGTGATCGTCATTTGAGCCGATCTTCTCATCCGATCATTTATGTCCGCTGTCACTGAATATGATTTGCAGCTGAAGGCTAACGAACGTTCTGAGATCGCTTAACCGTGTTAACATATGAGAAAATAATAAATGAGACATTGATCATGAACTCTCTACTTTAGCTATTTAATGAAGTTAGCATTCTTCTTCTCCTGTTTGCTAATGCGGTTAGCAAACAGCTTTAAGACGCTCTGTAGCCACCTGCTGGCGGCAATACTGACTTGCAACCAGGCACCAGGAAAACTATGAAAAATGTTACTTTTTAAATTATTTTTATTTTTTGAACATTTTTATTAGACTCAGCCAACATCACAAAACAACAATGCAGCCATCAGACTCAGAGACAAAAAAAACAAACAAGAATTTTGAAAACACCTAGTCCATAGTCCGAAAGTAAATATAAATGAAAATAAATAGATAGTACACAATTAAAAATAAGTAAATACAAACATACAACATAATAATAATATTAAGATTATAATGATTAACAAAAAAAATAAATAATAATGATAATAACAATAATACATATAAATAGTAATTAGGATAATAATAATAACAACAATAATAGTAATAAAAATCCTCACAGTAAACTTCAAAGAAGAGAAATTGTGCTTTAAAAATGAAATAATATTCATTTTAACTCTTCGATCAGTTGGAAATCATGCCCCATCCGGTGATGATTTGCCAAGTGGCTTCTTGTGTTACCCAGAATCCCCGGTGTCTAGGTCTGGCATTGTCTGCAAAGTGTTTTTTGTTTGACTGTCACCTTTTCTTCTTTCTCATTCCTTCACAAGGGGAAACTGAAATGCTTCCACACGCCAGCTTTAAAACAAAACCACTTACCCAGAATACCTATTGTGTCACTCCGCAACAGGTCCACATGGAAACTGCTCCAGGACTACTTCTCTTTGTTCCAAACACAGACCTGCTCTGCCTCACATTACCTCATTACCTTAGGTTCCTCTTTCGGCAGCAGGAACAGTGCTGGTCACATGACTCTGCAGTTTGAGGTAAAGAATAACACTTTGCTGCAGGATGTTGAAACAGAGTTTAGAGAGTCCAGAGCTTCAGATGTGGTTAATAAAAAGTTACCTGGTTCTTGTTCTTGCTCAGCAGTTTTGACCTCCATCTCCTCGCGGTGTGATATGTGCTCACTGGAGAAGGGCAGGTGTGATTGGTTGCCTCCTGTGATTGATGAACCAATCAGCCAGCTCAGTGATCCAGCAGATTGGTTTATTATTGATGTTATAATTCTGTACATCCTATGATGAGACTCCCCTCTCTCTCCTGAGCAACAGATGGTAAAACCTGCTGTGAGATCAACCCAGCATCGTTTTTCACTTCTTAGACGGCTGGAAAAATCACAACACAATGACATAACGTCTTCTGTGTTTGGTGGTTTTATTGTTTTGCAGCCAGACTGAAAAGTGATTAAGGCCTGAGACCTTTAGCACTGTGATTAGATTTTATGTACTGTATCTAGCTGGTGTCCTGGTTTCCTGCTGAGACTGTTTCCTTGGTGATGGCTACTGTGAGGGAAGGATGGACATGGACACAGCTGGTGGGACGAATAACTAAAGGGGTCCTAGAGAGAGTTAGTGTTTAAACAGCAGGTTAACCCAGGCGCAGCTGCTTCTCTCTGAACCCTGGAGGTCCTGGGACTGGAGTTTGGGAACCGCCTGATCTCAGGCCAGCGTAACACCCTGCAGTCCAATCAGAGGACTAATCTGAGAGCCTCTCAGACGGTCAGACGAGGTGTTAGGGCTTTGCCAATTACAGTAGCTTACCTCTCCTGCTCTGAGCTTTTTCGCCCCAGACTCTAAACCATCAATACCTATTTTCTTTTCATACTGTTTCTTTTTATCATTTCATCACCGCTAACAAATATCAAACTGAGCTGATGTTTGATTATGTTCTGCTTAAACAAAACCAGGAGCTCAGCTGTTTTTCTCTGTCTGTGGTTTTAAAAGTAAACTAAATACTTACCTTTTTTAATCTGTTTTAATTTGGAGTAATTTATTTTCGGCCCTGGACTGCATTATTACAATCATTGTTTTAACAACATTTATTTTTATTTGTTTAGTTGTCTATTTATTTATTTATTTATTTATCTGGTCCTTTTAACTTTAACTCATTTTTATTTCAATATTCAACTTTCATACATTCAATCATGCAGCCAAAGTGCTTCACAAAAGAAGTAGGGAAGAAATTTCAGAAATATAAAATAAAATAAAATAATTAAAATGAAATTTGAATACTAGAGATGCACAGAAAATTTGGCCACCGAACATTTTCGACCGAAAATGGCCCAAAAGTGCATTTTCGGTTTTCGGCCAAAACACTATTTGGCCATTACAAACACAGCTGAAACAGAATGTTGTGATGACGCAAGCAAAAACCGCGTCTGGACTGCTTTGTGCAAAAGCGAGTCCTGCAGCGCAGATCATGAGTTCCCGGCAACATTCACTTCACACCAGTGGGTCTTAATGGAGAACATTCCCTCTCTTCGTGCCCACTTTGAGCAGATAACTAAAGAGATCAGCTCCTCTGATGCATCTGTAACAGACGTTATTCCTTTAATTGCAGCACTAAAGCGTCTTCTAAGCAAAGAGGTTGAGACAGACCATGGCATGAAAAGTACACTCTTAGAGTCTGTCAGCACACGTTTCACTGCGACCTATTCGGATCCTCTGCACTTCACCCCGATGGTACTTGATCGGCGTCATAAAGATCATTACTTGGATGTGGGAATAAAGCAGCGCACACAAGAAATGATCCAGGCCGCGATCGTGATGGATACGCAGAACCCGCTTGGAGACGGAGAAGTGCACCGCAGGGGAAGGAGAACAGAGCGGCCTAGGGGCAGGGGCGTGTCCAGACCTTTTATGACCGGGGTGGCCCAACTGAGGCTCTCAGTTGTTATATTCCCTTTCACTTAAAAAAAACCATGACAAAGTGACATAAATCTTATAAGCTTAATTCTTTAAGGACTTACAAAAGATGTTTTTTCAAAGTCACATTTGAGGATAAAGATCCTAGAAAATGCCTGTGCAACACAAACAGAAAATGCATGGCTTAAAGTTTCCTGCTTCCTCCTGTTGGAGTCATGTTGGTATTTTAAGATTATTATCTAAAGTTCACAAATTACAGTTTTACCAATAGAGCTAGGATAAAACTTTAGTTGTGTGTTCCTGCACCTGTACTTGTATCGCTGTGTCTCAGGGAACTAATCGTCCGCTCTGCTCGCATTTTACGATGCATAAATATTGTCTGTGCTCTCACAGCAGTGTTTGTGAGTGGGGCGATGCTTTGTCTCTGACCAGCGGCTCTGAGGAGGAGAGGACCCACACGGTGCAATTCATATTCATGTCAGTACACAGTGAATTTCTCGTCTTGTTACTTCACTACATGGCGTATTGGTGAAAGTGTTCTTTGCAAGACCACATCTTCCAGTGCAGGTATTATTCTTGTCTTAAATTTTTTTTGCTTAAATGATTATTCTCGTCTTAAATTATTTTGCTATACAGTATATCATCCACTCACTCAGCCTGTAGGGGCGGGGCTAACTCAGACAGACAGGCATCTTCCTCATGCTCGTACGAACAGATCTGTTGCACCATTAAGCGGTTACATATCCTGCAGACAATACTGAGAGTAGTGAGGAACTTAGGGACAAACTCTGAGTAAGACATTTCTTATTCATCCTTTCTGTGTTTTGTTTTCTGCACTATAAACTCTTTAAAAGACACTTCTCCAACTCCAGATGTATTGTTGCTTTTAGCTCTCTGCATGACATCATCAGACATATTTTGGTGTTTCATTTTGTCATGTGTGTCCCTTTTTAAATAATTAACAGAGCTTGAAAGAGACATGAAAAGAAAAGGGAAAAGAGAGTGTTTGACATCGGGCAGGTCAGTTAATCGGAAATCGGAAATTAATCTAAAGTGACATTCAGTATTCACTTATCTACTCTCTGCAGTGATGCTTTTGCTAGTTGTGATCACTGACATTTTCTAAACTACATGAATTACTGTATTCTACAATAGAATCATAGACAGGTATTAGGGGAAAATCCAAGAAAATTTGAAGCTCTGAAAACTTGGAAACACACTTCTAAATTCCAACATTTGGCTAAACGATCCAACTCTAACGCCTCGATACACGGCGAGCTTCTTCTAAAGTAGACAAGCTGAGGGACAAGAAACAAACAGAAAAACTATTCCTCATTCTCTAAAAGCTACACCTCTCTAAAACCAGCCCAGCCAGTTGGGGTCTGTCCTGTCATTTATAAAACTCCTTCAAATGTTCACAACAGCTGCTTCACAGGCACTGCTCACTACATCTGGATTGCTAGACTCATAAGTCAAGCTGAATGCCTGTCAGGTGCCGTAAACCTGACTTACGGCCAAATTACGACTACCATGTCTGGTCCGTCTCTGATCCGTCACAGCGCTGGATCTGATAGATTTCTATTCTACTCTATGTGTTAACTTCCACTGGATCCGCTCTGTTGCATTCTGGCTGCGTCTCTGATCCGGCAGGTCAGAGTCCTCCGGATCAGATACGCAAGACTTCTATTTTTGCCGGATGCCGGAGCACGACGCATCAATCTCAACAGAGCAGATGGAGCGGGACAGGAAGTCAGGCACCAAAACAAAATGAAAACATCCGGTTAATTTTCAGAATAAAACACTCTGTGTTATCACCAGATCGTATTTCACTTAACTACAACAGCAAACCGTCATGATGAGCGGAGCCAGGCCTGGAGTCAACAGGTCAGACCTTATTATTACCTCGGGAAAACTTTGATCACATGACTCAAGCTCCGTGCTGCGTTCCAATGCTGCAAGCGGTGAGTGTTGATGGACGAGAGAGCACGGAGCCCAGATCTGGTGAAAGTGCTGTGTTAAGCTCATAGACTGTAAAAAATATGGACGTAGTATCCGTGACGTCACCCATCTGTTTCTGAAGAGCTGTTTTGAGACCAATCGGGAGCGGCAGCCATATTGCTTCTGTCGAGTCAGTGTGACGTAAAGAGGCGGGCTTTGAGCCTCCTAGCCAACAGCTGCAGTGTTCCTGCAGGCAGCTGAGCCTCTCATTGGAAGACTAGTAATCTCAATAACTTCGAAATTGCAGAATTAGAAAAAAATTCACCCCCCTCACAGTGAGAGGACATCGAGAAATGAGCTATTCAGACTACACTCGTCTTTTGAACCAGGCTGTAAACATGTTTATTTCTGCTGCAAAGATCGTCTTTTTCCCATTCATGTGTATGTGACTTCCGGTACTTCCGGAGCCAGCCTCAAGCGGATCCTTGATGAACTGCAGCTTCTAACACTTCCGCATTGACTCATATTTTTAGACCGGAGGTTGCCGCTTGGTTATGCTACAGTAAACAGCACCCTGTAACTCTTTATAACTCTTAGATGTTGTTGGAGTTTGAGCGTTCGTTCTCTGCCACCAGAGTGAATGACGTTCAAGACGTAGACTATATAATAAATGTAGTCTCCGTGACGTCACCCATCTGTTTCCTGAAGCCAATCTTCGGTGGGTGCCATATTGTAAATGCTGAACTCAACCTAACTTCTGTCGAGCTAGTGTGAGGTAAAGAGGTGGGCTTTTAGCCTTTTCGCTAACAGCAAATGAGCTATTCAGACCTAAACTGTTTTTTGAACCAGCCTGTAAACATGTTTATTTCTGCTGTAAAGATTGTCTTCTTTAATAGGTGTGTATGTGGTTTCTGGTGTTTCTGCAGCCAGCCTCTAGTGGACACTCGAGGAACTGCAGTTTATAACACTTCTACATGGGCTTCATATTCTAAGACCGGAGGTTGCCGCTTTGTTCCTGTTCCCGTTCATGAGATTGAGATATTTGCCACGATGCGCAAAGCGTTTATAAAGTTAAGCAGAATATAAACCTGTAAAATGTGGAGTTGTTTGATTGCAAAGACTTAAAAATAAATACGCTCTGATTGGAAAAAGTGCTTCAAGCCTCACAGCAGAGGAAACATCAGGTGGATTTAATAACACAGATAAAAGCTGCGTTCATTGTCTGTTTATCAGTTCCAAGGCCGTCATGTTCAGCAGACTGCCTCACTGGGACCTCTAAAGGAACAGATCTAACATTATGCTGCTCCTTTCAACTTATTTAGTGCTACCTCATCAGCCTTTATACACTTAAAATGGAGCAGCTATGTAGATGTTAGTGACTTTTATTCAACTAACAAGTAATCTAGTTAGAAACCTCTGACCAGCGGGCCGCGAGTAATCCAATCAGAGGGTAGCTGGTGTGCTTGAGATGATACGTAACAGATCAAACCAGATTTAGACTCAGTGGAGATCTCTCTAATACGGCGGTATCATTTAGAGCTATCTGGTCATTGACTAATCCACTGAATGTACACACTGAGCATGCACTAGCTGATGAGATCAGACTGCGTTCATTCCTCTGGGGGACAAAGTGGAAACATGAATCTGATGCCTGCACGTTAGACCAGTTCGTTGGATGGTACAGCGTCTGATCGCCTAGCTTCCTCCTACATGCATGGTCTGCTAGCGGATGAACGCTGGTGCATCAGTGCTGCAGCTTCGTGTGATAATGTATGAGCTAAATTTGTCTCGCTCTGCTTGTTCCCCTGCTGGAGGCCTTGATGCTTCTCGCTGTACCTCACATCAGCGCCTTTCTGCAGGCCGTTGTCAGGTTTGGTCATTCCTCTGCAGAGGAAAAAGAAGAATGCAAGGGAAACCCAGACATGAGTTATGGTATAAATGGATGGTGTTCAGTCATATCTACTCGATGCCTCATAGTTTAATCAGGTGTAAATACCAGTCGGCAAGTGTAGGCCTGTCCTCGGGTCCACAGAAGGAACACGTCTCTCCAGGTAAAAACAAACGTGGTCATATCAAAACTTGTTCTGAAATCATCTTAGAGGGGCTCTTTGGTTGTTTGGGATTCATCGCAATTCATAGTTTTCAGTCACATGACCATCGCGGAAGCCTGGAGGGCAAACAAAAGCGTAGTAAAATGACGGCTTGCATTCATGCAGACGTATAGAATAGTCTCTCCCTCCCTTACGTTCACCGTCAAGCCTCGAGACTAAACATTAACCTTCTCCTCACCTTACCTCAGACCACTTTATCACCAGACTGTCAGGATTAAAGAGTCCGGTTGTTAAAGCAGCGACGTCATTACAAAGCTAACGCTAGCGGGTTTGCTAGCAGTGTGAACAAGTTAGCGCTTGAGTTGTTTACATCGGTCCAGGCACACTGACCGCGTCAGAACGACATCGACCAAACATACATGAATTAAAAATTCTGTTTTTACTTGAACTTACCTTTTAATGAAAAGTTCAAAGCTCAGACGTGTGGACTTTGATCCTTGTTTTGTTCCCTCAGCAGGGACAGCAGAGCGTCTGATACCTCTTTTCGACCGAGGCAGTTTCAGGGATGGTTTGGAGCCGGCGCTCAATTGTGAACCGTTTTTCGTGTTTTTACTGCAAGTGAACCGGCTCCCGGCCGAGAAACCGGTTCCAGAGCTGCTCCAACTCTTTGCTGGTCTAGAACTGCGAGCCGCTTACATCAGGGGCAAGGGGCAGGGGCGGGGTTGCCGGGATCAAAACCACAAACCAAACGTGTTTCTGCCATTGTCCTGCAGTGAAAAAATAAAAGAGACCTAATAGATTCCAAGGCAAAGTAGTGGAGACAAGCTGCCGTTGTCCACCATCGTTGTTGTTGTGAGGGAAAGTTGGCACTATTGCTCCTGGGAAAAGCGGTCACGTAAATCTGACGTCATGACGTGCCTCTTCCACGGGCTCGAGCGAGCGGAAAAACAAAGGGTGCCGTGTTGGTTCGTGATTTCAACCAGCTCCTAACCAGTGCGAGCACCAGCCTGGAAATACAATCCGGTTTGTGTTGGTCAAAAAGAGGTATAATAGAATGAATCCAGATCTCCTCCTCTCTGGATTTTCTTCCTCAGATGGGATTCTAAGGAAGCAGAACCCGGGCTTGTCTCCTCGTCACAACTGTCTGGTATTTAAAACATTTTTTAAACACGTAGTTGGCGGCAGAATCTGCTCATTTCCTCGTAGCCTGTAGCATTTGGAAGCCTTTCTTGCCCTCCAGGGGGGCGGGTCCATAAGTGTGTGATTTCACGTGAAATGATGAATAGATTTATAACTGCTGTGATGGAAATTAGAATAATCAGTCATATCAGAACGTGCATTATAAGTTTATATGGCCTCTCTTGCACGCACATAAAAAAAGACATTTGAGTTGTTTATTTGCCTTCCGTCGTCGTTAAAACCACAACACTTTCAGAGGATTAGAACATGGCTTTTTATTTTGCAATACATGAACTGCAAGGATTCAAGCTGTTGTGAAATATTAAACAAATCATCCTGCTGCATGTTAGCTTGTCTTACCCTCAGGCGTTTATCTCTGGACTTATTTATAACGTACAAAGAAGTGCGATTATTACGTGTCTAAACTGCAGCCCTACTCAGGGTGAAGTCCTGGCCTAGTGCTGCAGGCCTTGAGGATTAACCCTTTGACTCCATCTTTAGACTTTAGTAACAACTCTCCAAACCTTCAGTGTGACCGTTAATAAGTTGCAGCTCTTAGATCAGGTCATAACTATCTCGTTTTAATCACATTAATGCACATCAGGAGTTGTTTGTGCTGGGCGAAAGATCACATTATTGCCAGTCTAGTTGTTGAGATATAATGAGAATGCACACACAGACACACACACACACACACGCCCTACTGTAGATGAGTCACTGGATCGCTGTATGGTAGGCCTCAGGTGGGGCTGGATTTACCATAGACTGAGTATGAAAGGATGTGAATTGGAGCTGAAGTATTATGTGTTGGAATAAAGTCAGTTAAAAGAAGCGGTGTTCTGATGCTACGTTTTGCCGTCCCTGTGCAAAGCCTTGGGTATTTGCAGAAACTGGAGTATTGACGCCGTTACTGCTCATGGAGGCTGATACTTGATACTTCTCTCTGCTAGTTAGTGCAAAATAAAGACGGCATGGAGAGATGTTAAAAGGTAGCTACTGCACAAAATCTGAAACTCGCTGTGGTTTGGCTCTCTGTACCGTAGGACGTCTGATGTTGTTTTGGCTGCAGGAGGACATGTTTAACTTGGATGTCTGACTTCCTCCGATGTTTCGCAGTGCAGGTGAAGCTTGGCTGCAACTGGACTGAGACTACATATAAATATAAGAAACTAGAAGTCTCGTAAACCAAAGCTGGCTAACAACAGTCCAGCAAAATCCCAGGGTTATAAAGAGAACCATGCTTATCGTAGCTGACGTGCACCTCCTCCAAAATGTAACTATCATGAGGCGTTTTTCGACCAGAGGAACTACCCCTGAACTACGTGCATTTCGACCGGAGGACCCAGGGTTTAAATTTGTTCAGCGATAGTTAATCTCCCCCATTAAAAGCCCCTGCTAGGGGGATAGTACTTTTCAAAGGTCCCAGGACTTTCGGGGTGCAGGGCCTGCAATGGTGAACGTGTCTGATTGGTAGATTAACCACAGTGTTTTTATTCCGCCTGCCATCCACAATAACATCACACACATCTGTGATTCACTTGATTTCTCTTTCTTTCATTTGTTTTGATTTGTTCTGTCTTTTTTGCTTGTAACAGTAGTCTTCGCTCAGCCCACAGTGAATGCGTCCCTCCCGGTGTTTCGGTTTTAAAAGTGACCCTGTAAACTGGAGACCTTCAGCTGAACGTGTCAGTGTTTGTGGAGTTTACACAGCTGTTGAAACACAGAGGGAGTTCCTGGGAATGCAAACTAGTTTAGTTTTATTAAGATTTTAAAATATCATCATCAGATATTTAATGATCGTCTAAAGACGTTTATGAGGGATGCATCCGGCTGAGAGTCTCCAGTTAACAAGGTCGCTGTTTAAACCAAAACACTGGCCGATCGCTGCTACGACTTATTAAGTTAAAAAGGATTTTAAAGCCGTGTTGAAATGTCTTTGCTACTCGTGCTTATCTCCTCTCATGTGTTGATTCAGTGAATCCATCTGTGATGAAATACAGTACCATCTAAAACAGCGCCAGCTGAGTCTCTTCACGCTAACAGGCTGACTGTTGTGTTGCTCATAAAGATACCTGCCTGTCCGAATGCATGTATGGTGTGATCTGTGATGAATGGCATTCATCTGTTTTACTGCCCTCTACTGGTCTGGTGGTGTAGTGCATTTACTTTTTTTTCCCTCCATACGTCACTGGGCTGATTTGCACAATCTCCCCAGGACTTCAGCCCACGTTCGAAACACAGGCAATAATGTGCGCACAGGAACCTTTTAGTTTCGGGGAAAGTAGTTCTGTGGGCTAAAAGACCCTGGAACTCTTGGTCATAATGCACCTATATAGTCTGTATGATAAATGGATGTAGTATCCATGACGTCACCCATCTGTTCCTGAAGCACTGCTGAGAAATAACTGAATACATCTAAGGAGCTTTGTTTTTAAAAGATAACCATATGCCCTCTTAAATCCTCCCTTTAATCTTTTTTACCTTGCTGATGTTTGAGGGAACCCTGTCCTTAAAATAAAGCAAGCACCAGTGTGTGCTCCTCAGAGGAAATGTAGTGTTTATATTCTCATTATCTGAACTTGTACTCTTATAAATAACTCATGTTCCTGATGTCTTCACTGCAGCTAAACACAGACTCTCAAACTCTCTTTGCTGTGCCTGGAAGCTTACCTAGCCGCTGACCTCAAACAAAGCATTGGATTGGGCGAGCTCAAAAGCCGATAACAATCAGCCAAAAAATTCCTTAATTGGCCTTAATACCATTCTGGAGATCAAACTGGGACAGTGTTGAGGATTAAGGTGAGATGGACACATGTCAGTTTTTAAACCACTGTTCTGGTTACTAGAGACGTGTGACTCTACAGTTTACTATCTTGAACTTGACTCTTCGATGTGCTGAGCCCGAGGTGTGTTTCATAACTTGTTCATACATGATGCAATCTGTGAGGAGCATTTATTTTCAGAGTTCATATCTGTTTAAGTCTCTCTACTCTTCCTCTGCCGGCTGCATCACTCTATCAAACACCGTCCATTCCTGCAGCTCTGTTTCCTGCACATCCTCTTGGCTTTGAAAGCGTCTCGTGGACGTTCGTAAAGAACCACAGCGAAGTGTAATTCAGCCTGGAACAAAGGCTGTTGTCAAAACGCCAGAAAAGCAAACGTGTTAGCGTGTCAGTCGACAGGTGAACCTGTTTCTGTTACTACGATGAAGAAACTCGTCCTGAGGCCTCGGCTTTTCAACACTTCCTCACACAGGAAGGTGGATGCTGTTTACACCACCAACCTTTCGTGAGATTATGGCTAAAAGTCACAAGAACACATGATGCTAAACCCTGACGTGTGGCTCATAAGTTCAGGTGAACTGATTGACTTACAGCAGGTTGATCCTCCAGATGGTGCAGCAGTATTTGCCTCCATGCTTTAAACATATTTGTTATTTTAAGTCCTCTTTGTCTTGAACTCTATAAAATATGATGCAAGTGTAAAAGTGTGAGGACATTAAAATCCTCTGCTTCTCTAAATAAGACGTGAGAGTCTGAAATGACACTCTGCTGTGTTCAGTTTGATTGATCTAGTTGGATCCGGACCGTTAAAGGCCATACTGGTATAAAGAGTTCTTCAGGGTCATGTGGAACAAGGATTTGCTTCTAAGCGGTTCAACATAAGGACTGAACACGATGTTTCATGAACACAGGGAAGCACAGATTATAGATAGCATCTCATAGCGCTTCAAGGTTTGTCAGAAAATGGAGATAAAGTTAATCTGGCATGTAAGCGCTCGACGGTAGCAGGCATGAGGACGTTAACCTGCATGGAGGACTGGATGCCGGTGGTGCTAGCTCTGCCAATGGCAGCCACATTCTGCAGACTCTGTGATCCCGTGTTCACCCGTGTTAATTAATTCTGCTAAATCTGACTCTTTTATGAGGGTTTTTCATTCAGACTAGTAAGTTAGTCGAGTTTAAGTGTCTGTTAAAATTATTGTAATATTTGTTGCGTTTGAACATTTTCTTACATCATGAGAACAAAAGTGTTTTGCGACACATTTCCACCCCCAAAAAACAACTGAATTTTAAATAAATGTATCAAAAATAGGGCTGGAGACAACTTCTGCTGTTCATTTCTAACACGTTTCATGTCCACCGCGACCGTAGGACAACTGAACGCTGAATAACCGTGATGCATTAACTGCACTGTGGGAAACAAGATCACTCCGCCCGTAACTCTTAGTAATCTTAAAGGGGAGAGCACAACTCAAAACAATACTCTACCAAACTGATACACAGTACACCAATTCATATATCTTTTTTGTAAATTTAAATCAAATTATCTGAGAAAATAAGAATCTACAAAAATCTCATCTTACATTAAAGACCTGCTTCCTGTTAACACAGTCAGAAATTATGGATTCAAGAAGTGTAACAGAATACGAAATCCAGACACAAGCTAACAAACCGTCTTCAACTTTCTCTCAGGACCAAAAATGTGCCTTTAACATTAAATTAAATGATGATTTGATATTTATCGTAATACTTATCGATATGCAGACATTTAATATTAACATTGATGATTTATTCAGGCGTGGTCTGGCGATGCCTTGGTCCAGATTATAGAGGCTAGTAGATACCTAATGCTGGGCTCTTCTCTCTCCCTCCTGTCTTCCTTTGGACCACTAAAGTGACTGAGCTGAAAATAGGCTGCTGAAAATAGGCTACAGAAATCTGCAGCCCGAACTCTCACGCACACTGACACTCACCTTTCAGGGAATCACACGCACACACGCCGGGCTGCAGGAACACGCTCACGTGCCGACTGATAAAGCAATCTTTCTGTTTGCCAGCAGCAGCAAACAGCCTCTTTGGAAATGGTGGCTGGAGTCCAGACTTCAGTTGTCTGGCTCTATGCACAGACACAAACTAGGACCTCACTCACACACACACACACTCACTCACTCACTCACTCACACACACACACACCACACACACACACACACACACCACACACACACATACACACACACACACACACACACACACACACACACAACACACACACACACACACACCATCCAAAGACTCTCACAAACACTTACTGTATGAATCCTCAGCTACCTTTACACACAGACATCACGTTTAAAAGCTCCACAAGTTGACCTCAAGAAATCAAATCAGAGACCTGCTCTCACTCCGAAAATGTCGACATACCTTGTCCCTTCTTGAGTTCATCATACAGAACTTTGCACCCTGGATAGGCTCATATAGTTTCTAAACATCACTCCAGCTCTGCACCTCTATCCTAAATGGCTCCATTAATTTTGAGCTGGTGTTGTTCTTGGCAGAGTAATATCTTTTCAGACTTAAGAATATTTGTTAAAATATGCTGAAGGCGTTTAATCACAATATTTTTGTTTGCATTCATAAAGTAGAGATATATAAAAATGTGGAAGACAGCATTGTCGCTACATTTACGCTGTTTCCAGTTTTACATTATTAATTCCTTTCAATAATTTAAAAGAACAAAACCATAAATTTTATAAGAGTTAAATAAGCGGCACACTGTCCAATAATAATAATAATAAAAACAGGGGACAAGAGTAACATTCCGAGATTAAATTCACAAATTTGCGGAAACAAAAAGTGTACATTATTCCGTAAAAACGTAGCTAATTTTTTGTCAAAAAAGTTTCAAATTTCTTAGAAAAGTACCGAGTTTGTAAAAAAAGTTTCAAATTTGTGAGAAACTTATGAGAAATAAAGTCTCAAATTTCTTAGAAAAGTAGCGAGTTTGTAAAAGAAAAGTTTCAAATTTGCAAGAAAAAAATTTGTGCATTTTTAGAAAAAAGGTTGCAATTTGTTTTTAGGTATAAAGCTAATTTGTGAGAAAAGGTTTCAAATTTGTTAGTAAGAAAGAATAATTTGTGAGAACAGTCTCATTTGGCTCAAAAGGATAAAATTGGTGGAAAAAAAAGTCTAAAATTTGTGTGAAAAAGTCTCAAATTTGTGAGAAAAATCTTGAATTAGTGAGATTTTTTTAACCTAAATTTACCTAAAATGTAGAAAAAATGCAAATTTTTGAGAAAAAAAGAATATTTGACTGAAAAAAGTTGCAAATTTGTCAACATCACATGTAAGCAAAAATATTCAACAGACTAACAAGTTGTGCTGTTTGACAGGCCGTTTTGTTGATCTTTGATTCATAAAAATGTACCTCTGTGATCTGTAAACATCATAACAATCCTTTCAAAGATGATTTTAACACTACACCTAAAGAAATAACTCTGAAATAGTGAGGCGTAGTACATTATGTCATTTTAGATGTTACATTTTCCCACTTTATCTCTTTTCATAGAAACATTTATAAACTTGATACTCCTGATACTTGAACCAGTGGATACAGCAGCTTATGAAATGTTATGTCAGCTGAGTCCATGGCTGTAACAGTAAAAATCAGTATGAGATAACATACTGCATTAACAAAGGAGCATATTTTGAACTTGGTGCCCAAAGATCTGCGTGTACGTGAATGTAAGAAAACATTGAAACAGATGGAGGAAGCAGCAAAGTGACTGATTCCACCTGTGAAATCCGACTGATGTCTTCCTCTGTAGCCTCGAACAAGTCTCTGCCCTCTCCTCTCCGCTCATCATGGTGTTCATATAACAGGTTTATCGGAGCAGTCATGACTCGCTGCCTCCAGCGTGACGGATTCATTCATTAAGAAAGTATGGAAAGAATCTCGCGCCTCGGTTCCAGTCCTGTGGTGTGACCAATGCTTTGACACGCAGCCCCACAAAGGAGCCTCTTTATACTTTGATTAACACACATTTCACAGTGTCTTCTTTGTTTGACGTTTGACCCCGCACTTGTCTGATTGGGACGACTCTTGTGATACTTTGTCTGCACAGTGCTGCTGTTGTGTATGTTATCTTTATTTCATCAGTACTTGATCAACAGTTTCATACTTCATGTCTGATCTCATCTTAATCCACCATGAGCAGAGCACTTTGCAGCATTTAGCAAGTTACAGTGGCAAAGACAAACTTCCTTTTAACAAGCAGAAACCTCCAGCAGGACCAGACTCATGTTAGACACACATCTGCTGAGACTGTGTTGGAGAGAGGGATAGAGGGAGATGAAAAGAGAGAGAGATGATAGTGGTGAGACGGACAGTAGTAGTTGTAGCAGCTGGAGTTTGGCACGTCCACGGCAGCAGAGATCCAGAGGAACCTATGAGACAAGGGAACTCAGGGACTCCAGAAAGGTCTAAGAAAAGAGAGGGAGACGATAGGAAAGAAAAAGGGAGAATAAATGGTGAAAGAATGACAGAAGGAAGGTCTGGATAAGAAAAGGATCTGATCAGCCTGATCCAGCTCTAACTATAAGCTTTATCAAAAAGGAAAGTTTGAAGCCTGCTCTTAAAAGTAGAGAGGGTGTCTGCCTCCAGGACCCTAACTGGTGGATGATTCCAAAGGAGAGGGGCCTGATAACTGAAGGTTCTACCTCTCATACTACTTTTAGAGACTTTAGGTACGATGAGCAGGCCTGCATGTTGGGAGCGTAGTGTTCTAGAGGGGTAATAGGGTGCTATGAGCTCTTTACGATATGAAGGTGTCTGATAAAAGTGAATCACAGTAATCCAACCTGGAGGTAACAAATGCATGGACTAGTTTTCTTGCATCGCATTCATTCAACTTAAATACATGCCAAGAGTGTATCCGTCTATCCGTCTGTTATCATGCGTGTGTAGGCACGTCCATCCAAACCAGTGTCATGTGCTGGCCTGCTGACTGGCTAAGTGGTTGTCATGCCGGTCGGCTGCCAGCTGATATTTTGAGGATGAATTAAAGCCCAAACACAATTAGATGACATTCATTTAGCTGACAGTAACGAGGGAGGAGAGAGGGAGACAGAAACGGAGGATAGACGGGATAAAGGGATGCAGTGTTCGACAGGGAAATGTTGTTTCAGTGGATGGAAGTGATGCAAGAGTGTTTGTGGTGGTGGAGCTGTCAAAGCGGTTTGATAAGTGGGACATTTCTGTGATGCTGTGTGGATTTTAACATTTGAAATCCATTCTTCCCGTTCAACAATTTACAAAAACATCTCCAGAATTTTTTTTATTTTGTAACTCACAATTATTGTCTTTCTTGATTCATCTGTGAAATATTTTCTGAATAAACAGGCTATTTTCTTCGCCGAGAATGATATATATATTATATATATATATATAGTGTCCTCCAAAGCCTTAGATGACGCTTTAAATATTGTTTTATTCATAGCCCAAATATTCACTTTATTCTCATAGAGGAGCAAAAAATACCCCAAATATATCCACTTTTAAGAAGTATAAACCTTTTAGAAAAAATATTTTAAAATCTCAGGTGCAGTTTTTTTAGAGGACAGCTAATTGATGAATCTGGTGCTGTGTTCGCACAAAACTCTCAACATTTTCTGGGTGAGCTGCACCTGAGAACACAGCCCAAATTTCACCCTGATTTTTCCTGCCGTCCTCTGGTAACACTTCAGCGTGAAGTCAGTGAGACATATTTGGGAGGATTCACAGCAAGCCTCTGGAAGTGATGACGTTTATGTCATGCCGACAAGTGCAAGCCCAGAACAGTTGCATGTAAACAGGAAAGAAAAAAAAAACATCCAAGGTTGGAGAAGGAGAATCATTTTTAAGATAACAGAGAAGATTTATACTCATCCATCTGTTCACATGAAGCTTTGATATACATGCATAAACTGTCATCATAGGCTAGGCCTCCATTTGTTCAATCAATCAATCAATCAATCAATCAACCAATCAATCAATCAATCAATCAATCAATCAATCAATCAATCAATCAATCAATCAATCAATCAATCAATCAATAAACCAATCAATCAATCAATCAATCAATCAATCAGTTATTTGTTAAGCACTTTTCATACAATGATATTGAAACACAAAGTACTTTACATAAAAATTATTAAAGGAGTCAATAAATAGAATAAATACAATAGAAAAAAGACTCCCAAACCCTCTATCCATATGCAGGTTGAAGGACAATAATCATAATAATAATAATAATAATAATAATAATAAAATAATAATAATAATAATAACCATAGCAATAAGAAAAAATAAAAATAATAATAATAATAATAATAATGATAAGAAATATAAATAAAATAATAATAAAACAATACTAAGAATAATCAATATAATATAATAACAGTAATACCAATAAGAAATAACAAATCTAATAATGCAAATAATAATTATAATAAGAAATACAAATTAAATAAAACAATGCTAATAATAACAACAAGAATAATTATAAAAAATAAAATTATAATACCAAATAATATGAATGATAAAATACTACTACTACTACTACTACTACTGATGATGATGAGATGATGATGATGATGATGATAATAATTAAAACCGCAAGTGGATATGTGTGGGCCCTTGTTCGAGCACCGCCTGATGTGCGCGACCGCCTGATGTAAGCCACCCCCTGATGTAAGCCACAGCCTGATGTGCTGCAGGTGTTGCTGTGCTGCCTAGGCTGAAACTGTGAGCATACTCGTGCTGTTATCAGCATAGTGTACATTGCAGTACTGCCTGTCACCAGTAGGTGCTGCTGTGTCTTTAATTATGTTCTGAAGGATTGTTCATCACAGATCATTATAGAAAGAGTTGTTGGCTGGAGTTAAGGCAGAGCAGCGTCAGAAACATTATTTACATGATGGTGAACTGTGGGTTCCAAGTGCTAAACCAGAGGGCTACAGCGGACGTAAACTTCCTCCTTTGGGCTTCCATTATATTTTTCAGCACGACTACCATCCGTCGAAACATTACTGCTGCACATGTTGCGAGTTTCCGGCGGAGTTGTTAGCAAAAGAAGCGTGACATGCAGCTAAACTGCGGAGTCTCTGTAGATATCCTCCATCATGCTCCGCTGGGCAAAAATGCACAGACCTGCCGGCACTGATGACGTAGGAGACGCACATGGCTGTTGTAAACACAGCAAAGCATAGAACTGAGATGAATAGATCTGCCATACGGATCGGCACTATATGTCGGCCCCTTGTCACCGATATCCGATCTAGCTTTTTGAGTCCGATCTAGCCGATATCCGATACCAGGATCGGATCGATGCATCCCTAAAATAAATACATAAAATGAAAATACAAAAAAGAAGTTGCTGACAAACTGGGGAAATGATGTCACGATATATCTTAATGAGGAAACACTGACGTAAAAATAAGATGTTAAAACTCAAGACAGGAAATAAAACTAACCAAAATAAAATGAATTATTAAAATAAAAAATACTTGAAGATTAAACCAGTAAAACAAACTCAGATGCTCCACAACAAGTAAATACGGCATAAAAACAGAATAAATATTAAAATGCTCAGAGCTCATCTATAAAAATCCTAAGATAAGATCTAATTTTTTTAATAAAAAAAACGGAATAAATAATAGATATGTTTATATAATAGTTTAAAATAAGACAATATACTCTTAAAAATGATTCAAATTTGAACTAGATAATAAATAAATAAAGTAAGCTTGAATAAGACTAAAAGGTTGGTCTTGAGTTTGCTTTTAAAAAATGTACTCTGTGCAGACTCGACTTTGTACTATGAGGAATATAAAATAATAAAACCCTGCTATTGAAGCTTTTAGTTGCCTGATGTAAAATATGTAAGACTCTAGATCAATTAGAGTAAATAAATACTATGGCACATGGAGGAAACTCGGAATGCGTCTCTGGTTAGTGTGTCAGTAAGCAAACCAGTCTGGAAAGTTCTCTGAGATCTGCTTTGTTTTGTCTGTGTCAGTATCTAAAACAACAAAAGCTCGGCCTGCACAGCAACCAGGGGGACTTGACGTTAGCAGATGAATCATTCATTCCGTTTTCACACCTCCGTCTGTACCGTCGTTAGTGCGACAGCGCTTCATAGTTTGTCAGCTGGGACGACAGAGAGTGAGAAAATGACTGGAAGACCATGTCACCTCAGAGTTCATTTTCAGCCGTCACTCTGACTCTGTTAAATGAGGAAATGATGAAGCAGCTGTGATTCAGCAGAAAGACCAGGTTTATTAGTGGAAATGAAAGAGACTTCCTGTTTTATGTGAAAGGTTCTGGTGGTTTAAAGTTGTCTGAGAGATCTGACGCTGGCTGAGATCAGAGACGACAGAAAAAAAAAAAAAAGGGAATGAAAGGAAGGAAGATCTGGAGCAGCTGATACATGCAACAATTATCAGCTTGTTGAACCATTCCTTTTTGGATTATCATTCATAATCCAGATGAAGTGTGTATCTGCAAAGAGATATCAAAATCTCATGGTACAGTATCGTCACGGTATTAAGGCCACGGTATTAAGGCCACGGTACGGTATTATTGCGGTATTGTCAAAAAAATAAGATGACTTTGA
The DNA here is from genome assembly GCF_009762535.1 of Notolabrus celidotus. Lineage (NCBI taxonomy): Eukaryota > Metazoa > Chordata > Actinopteri > Labriformes > Labridae > Notolabrus > Notolabrus celidotus. Next base: position 22,680,841 of record NC_048272.1, read on the forward strand.
AAAAATGTCATAGTGTGGAAAATTAAGTGCCAGGAATGATAAGGAGAAACACACTTACTGTAATTGAACACAAACATAATGCTCAAATGTTCTAATCACATTTATTACTACCAACTAGGGCTGTCAAAATTGCTCCAAAATGACCTTTGAATATTCGCTCTAAAAAAAAACATAGGTTCGAACCATTCAAATATCTATATTTGCGCATTATGTCAATAACAGGTGGACAAACTAATACAAGGAGACATAACTACTTGTATATGTATTTTTATTTCAGATTTAACATGCCTAAAATATACATACACATTACAAAACAAGTAAATGACCTAATGTTCTATACGTAACATTTTTAACACCGTAGACCTCACGCTCGCTCGCTCGCTCGCCCCCTCTCAGTGCGAAATGCGCTGAGTGAGTGCTGAGCAAGACTTGTGCGAGCAATTAAAGGTCCTGACTTCATTCAGTGATTGAAGCAAATAATATTAACTTTAATTGAAGTTAAAGTTAAAAACAATAAAGAAGTCCACTTACATTCTTGGCGCTTGTATTAAAAAAAGAAGAAAAAACTGCATTCTATCCCAGTGTCACTGATTGTGGGCTCTTTAAGCCCACTGTCAATGTGGGTCTTAGGCCTGACAGGTTTTTGCCAAAAACTCAAGACAGTCCACATGTGAAGAAGACAGTTCACATGTGAAGAGGCCAGATCTCTTTTTTCCTATGTTCCCAGCGGAGGAAAGACGCATTCAGAGCGCACTGAGGATCCGGGGACGGAAAGATTTCTCTCTGCCTCTGCTTCACGCTGTGCACTTGTGACTCCTGTGACCTGTCCCTGACCCGTCATGCAGTGCGCCCCCTCTCAAAGCAGCCGCCGATGTGTTTTTTTGTCCACAGTCGAATATCAATTTTCACAATCGAATCTCTGTTTATTTTTAATATTTGAATTTAGAATATTCGTGACAGCCCTACTACCACAGGTATTTTCAAGTGCAATGAGCAGTGCAGGCACATCCAGTGTTTCAAGTAACAAGCAAATAAAAAAAAATCCCTTTAAATCCCTCATTGTCCACCACTGAAAACGGCTGCAGGGTGATGATTCATCAAGTGCCTTCTCATATTACTTGTATTCCCTGACTCGTAGACGATCGCTGTCTGGCAGTGTCTGCAAACAGTTTTTTGCATGTCCGTCATGTTTCTCCTTGATCGTTTTGTTTACTGCAAAACCAAAATGCGTCCATACTTCTGATTTAAACTTTGGCAGGAAGTTCCACTAGTTTAAGTTTTCCACTCCGCTCCCCCTCTGTCCTTTCCGTCATCTCTTCCTGCACTGCGCATGGGATCATGGGAGATGATGTTTGCTTCTCAGACCGGCCCACTCAATGGCGCCAGAAAAGAACTACACTAGCGGGAGTAACTCCGAGTCCCTGTTTGATACCGTCACATGCCACGGTATTATTGTGAGATTATGATACCGAAATACCGCGATATTTATAATACCGTTACACCCCTAGTATGCTCTGTGTCTGGACTTCCCCTCCTCTGAGATAGTGACGTATAGTGGACGTCCAAGTTCCAAAAGATCCGTCTCCATTTCCGTTCCATCACTGCACAGGAATCTGATAGGTTCTTCCGGATCAGAGACGCAGGACTTCTATTTTTGCCGGATGCCGGAGCACGACGCATCAATCTCAACAGAGCAGATGGAGCGGGACAGGAAGTCTGGCACCAAAACAAAATTAAAAACATCCAGTTAATTTCAGAATAAAACACTCTAGTGTTATCAACAGATCGTATTTCACTTAACTACAACAACAAACCGTCATGATGAGCGGAGCCAGGCCTGGAGTCAACAGGTCAGAGGTTTCAGAGGACCAGAAAGACAACATTGATGAGGAGAGGAGGAGGAGAATCCTTGATTCAGTGATTACAGCGGGGAAACCTGTCACATGAACTCCATCTGTCTGCTCCGTGCTGCGTTCTGACAACGCAGCCAGTGGTGTTGATGGACAAGAGAGCATGGAGCCGGACTGCAGCGGATCTAGACGGACCGAAAATGGATCTGGTGGAAGTCCCGGTTACGATTTTTGACAATGAATCAGGTTCCAAATCACATAAGACCACTTATGTCTTTACCTGGAAAGAGGTGTTCCTTCTGTGGACCTGAGGACAGGCCTACACTTGCTGACTGTATTTACACCTGAGATGGACCAGACATGGATCTGGTGGAAACAGTCCAATGTTGGCGGTGAAGTCGCTGTGATGGAGGGCGGCGCAGAGAGACACACAGTAGGCAGGAAGAGGTGTGTCTTCAGATGCAAATTAACAACTCCTGGCACCTTCCTGCTCCTTCATGTAGAGAGGATGATTAACAGGTTTATACGTTCTTTAGGATCATAACTGCGGTAAATAACAAGAGAAGTGTTTTCAAAATAGATATTTTATAGTTTTAAACGCATCGGATGAAAACTATTGAAGCATCAAACATTTCGACTAGGGATGTATTTAAGTAGTTTCCGTGATCGATTTTGGAAAATGTTAACGATCATTATCGATTAATTGATAAAAAAGAAACAGTAGTATTCTTACGTCAAAAAACACGCCAAATAGGTTGTTTTCCCCCCCCCTAATTTATTTTCTACAGCAACAAAATGCATATAACTGACGGATTGATACAGGCCACACGTTTGACACGCAGAATATCACGATCAGGCTTATTAAAATATTCCTCTGCGGACATAATCTGTGTGAAGGCTCATATACTAACAGAAAAGTACTTCAGACTCACAGTGTCCAGTTTTCTGTGCATACTCGTTCTTATTGAGAAAAATAAACACTGTTATTCGGTCAGGTTTCAGCCGGGAGCGCAAGCGGTCATAATCAGCTCCCGCTGGAGAAAGCCCAGACGCTCTGATGTTGCTGGTCTGCAAACGTAGCGTACCAAATTTCCCACCCGTCTGTTGCCTGCGTATCCAAAGGTGGGAATATCCTGTTTAAAGCTGTCAACCTTTGTGTCCGTGTTGTTGTTGGCAGCAGTTTTGTATTGATCCTCTTTTAAAAAAGCGCACGTGTAGACCTGACTCACAGCCGCAGCCGCCAGGCTGAGCGCCTCCGCGTGCGCAACACCTTTAACAGCTGATTCACATCCAAACATGCTGTTAAACTTCAAACACCCTCCCTGATATATGAGTGTATATGAGACCACATGATATTTGTTCCACGTGACGGAAAATTGATAACCAAAAAATGTGTGTTTCGAGTAATTTCTTAACAATCACTTAATCGATAATCGATTAATTGCGGTCATCCCTAATTTCGACTCAACTTTGTGATCACACTCTTTGACGACTTCCTCTATGTGCACCTCTGGACGCTCCCCCGCTGTGCCTGTAAGCTTTCTTCTGCGGACATCACAGTTTAACATCTTCCCTCCTCCATCACTTTCGTTTATGTCTTTGTTGCAGCATGCGTGATCTGCAGCGTTAGGTTATCAGCTGTCCCTCGCTCTGATCCGTTAAAGGTGCAGAGGGTGAGAACGTGTTTGTTTTTTAAATGTCAAGTGAGGATGAGAGAGGAAGTGAAAGCAAAGCTGCATTTTAACTTAAAAATAACAACACATAGAGAGAGCGACTTTTCACCGTGCTGACTGAACCGTCCGTCTGCTGCTCACAGGGCGATGATGTCATGCTTTCTGTGTGTGAGCAGCACCAGGTATGAGTGTGAGAACCATATGTGAGGTGTGTGACGCAGTGTGTGTGTTGTGTTGTTGCTGGGGGAAAAGCTCCCCTCCCTCCTAGTCTCCTCATCCCCTCCCTCCTCGTCTCCTTGTCTTGCATACAACCATCATGATCTGTAGATTGTAGCCTTTCAGCACACTGCAGGTCGGAGGAACAGAGGGGTCAACCTCTCTCTCTCTCTCTCTCTCTCTCTCTCTCTCTCTCTCTCCTGCCTGGTCTCTCTCTCTCTCTCTCTCCCATCTCTCTCTCCCATCTCTCTCTCCCATCTCTCTCTCCCATCTCTCTCTCCCTCTCTCCCCCTCACTCTCTCTCCTCTCTCACTCTCCTCTCTCTCTCTCCGCTCCTCTCTCTCTCTTCTCTCCTCTCAGTCTCTCTGGCGCTTCTCTCTCTCCTCCCTCCTTGTCTCAGTTCGAGTCTCTCTCTCTCTCTCGGTAGATCGACAATGCTTTTAGTCATGACGGCGAGCTTAGCGCTGATGAATAAAACTACAGAGACGACAGAGAGAGAGAGAGAGAGAGAGAGGGAGGGAGAGGGAGAGAGAGAGAAGCTTCAGCATCCACATCAACCGCTAACTAGGTGTCGGTGTGTCAGGGTGTGTGTGTCCAAGTGTGTCTGACATGTATGTGTGTTTATGGTATGATGATATCATTGATTTCAGTGTTGCGTGTTTTCTGATGATGTGATCCTCGCCGTTTGTGGTTCTTGTTATTATCGGACCGCCCGTGCTGTGTGTCCTTTGTCTTCAGGCTGTTTTTGTCTCTGTATTTCAAATATTTATTTGATTTACCTCAGGAATAACTGTAGTAACTTTGACAGCTGGTGTCAGGATTGTAGTGAGTGTGTCGGTGAGCGGAGAGCATTAAGGATCCGATCTGAATGACGGCTTTGTACTGGTTTAAATACGGATGCAGTTGTAAAATCAGAGAGGATTCCTGCTGGTTTGTTGTGGTTGTCAAGTGAGTACTGCAACACATTAACCCAGAGAGTCTAGAAAGCATTTTCTTTGTTGGTCACAGTTGCTAGAGATATGATTTAGGAGTTTTTTTAATCAGTAATAGTCAATAGAGTTGTATATTCAAAATTATCCTCAAAGTCTAGTAGAACTTTTGACGTAACATAAAGTTTAAAGCTAAAAACTCTTATTTTTCAATGCTAAAACACTCAGTATACACTCACCTCACACTGCTAGTTGACATAAAGCCTGATTTACACCTCTGCATCGAATCAACGGCGTAGCCTACGCCATAGGTCCTCGTAGCTCCCGTACCTATGCAGAGTCCTACGCACGTGCACCTCCTCAGAAATGTAACTATAATGTCGAATTGCAAGCCCTGTGATTACTCGGCGGCATTGTATTTCCTGCATTTACAGTACTTTGTGTATTTTAATCTCCTCCTCTCTATTCTTCATGTAATCATGTCTGTATGATAAACAGCAACATGTATCAGCTGTAGATTAACGCTCTGAATCGCTGTGGAATAGTAAACAGAGATCGTAGAGGCTGGAAGCAGGCGACCGGCTATCAGAGAGACCACACTGCCCTCAAGCGTTTTGGAGGAGTATTGCTGCGTGGCACGGACACATCGATGCACACAGTATGTGGGTGCTCATGTCCGCGTTTACCACTGCTCTGCTAGGTAGGGGCAACGCAGAAGTATAAACCAGCCTTCAGCCCGCACACTTCAGCTACAACACTCATCATGATCATTAAATGGCACAAATGCCACACAACTTTATCTCTGAAGCCCTTTTCATACTTTTTTGCACTTTATAAATTTCCCATACTGCCAGTTGGTGTTAGGGATGGGACATGATCTTTTACTGATCGAATCTTTGTTCAGGGTCATTAAAAATTGAAGAGTTAAAGCAAACATTGTCTTCTTTTTAAAAGTAAAATTTTCATCGTTTCCTCTGCGCCTTGTTGTAATACAGTATTCCTGCCAGACGGTGGCGATAGAGCATCTTAAAGCTGTTGCTAACCACATTAAGTACAGGAGAAGAAGAACGCTAACTGCATGTTTATAAAAGTCTCTGGTAATTTGTGTGTAGTGTTGTGAGATTCATAAGCGGAGCTAGTCGCAGAGACTGAGCACGGCTGTAAATGTAACAGAAACACCGACATTAAGGTTGAGAGAGACCGCTACTAGCAGCATCTTGTCCTGGTGCTAGTAATCGCGACTGGCCACACAAACGAACCGTTGTCCCATGGAGTGTTTTACTTGCTGTGTGAATCGCTGTGGTCTCCACTTAACGTTTCAAACTTTCTGTGAGAGAGCTCAATTCAGATAATCTCAGACTTGATGCCAGTGATGATTAGCGAATAGTGTTTCAAGCTTGAAATCCTTGTCCCTAGTTGGGTTACATGTGTAACCAAGCAGCAACCTCCGGTCTAAAAATATGAGTCCAATGCAGAAGTGTTATAAAACTGCAGTTCATCAAGGATCTGCTTGAGGCTGGCTCCGGAAGTACCGTAAGTCACATACACATAAATGGGAAAAAGACGATCTTTACAGCAGGAATAAACATGTTTACAGCCTGGTTCAAAAACAGTTCAGGTCTGAACAGCTTATTTCTCTATCAGGGTGTATTTTTTCATAACTAATTATTTTTGAACATATTAAACTTACAAGTTTTGCCCAAATAAGGGCGTGGCTGACTTGATTGACTGGCGGGAACACTGTAGCTGTTATCGAGGAGGCTAAAGGCCTGCCTCTTTACCTCACACTAGCTCAACAGAAGTTTGGTTGAGTTCAACATTTGTAGTCTGGATAGCTCATTTCTCAATTGGCTCTCACTGTGAGGGGGGTGAATTTATTTCTGACGCGGCAATTTCGAAGATATTGAGATTACGAGTCTTCCAATGAGAGGCACAGCTGACTGCGGGAACACTTTAGCTGTTGGCTAGGAGGCTCAGACCCTGCCTCTTTACCTCACACTGGCTCGACAGCAGCAATGTGGCTGCCGCCACCGACTGGCCTCAAAACAGCTCTTCAGAAACAGATGGTTGACGTCACGGATACTAAGTTCATATTTAGTATTTAACAGGTAGATCTGTTCTCTGCACATTTTTTGTCTTCCAGCCCTCCAGGAAAAAAACGAACAAGCATGTGAGCAAGGGCATGAAGGCACTTCCATTGAGTAGAGTTTCGATGAATGACCTTAATTGTTAGTATTTGGTTTTTGCCATTGTCTTGCTGTTAATAAGGAATTGAACGTCAAAAACGGATGGTCTCTTGCTGTGTTAAAAAGGAAAGTCCTATAATTTTAAGGCTCTAAATGTCCGCCCCAAAAATGTCAGGAGTTAATGTGATAAAAGGGCTTTACAGATACCTAGAAATGGGTGACGTCACGGATACTACATCCATATTTCATACAGTCTATGGTCATTCTGGTCCGTGGAAGTGACCTAGATCATCTCCACAGATCATGCCTCTTATATCCTTCTTATTTTGGACGCAACATCAGCATCGTATATCTCCAGCAATGTGTTGGACGCACAGTAGCCGGGTTCTGTGTCCTTCATTATAGAACTGAATCACTGCCCATGTTCTGTCTTTTAGAGGATGTATCTATCTCTACCTGTCTCTCACCGGGTGTGTTTTCTGTGTTTCAGTTCTACCTGCAGGACACGAAGAGCAGCAACGGGACGTTCATCAACAGCCAGAGGTTGAGTCGCGGCTCGGAGGAGAGTCCGCCCTGCGAGGTTCTCTCTGGCGACATCATTCAGTTTGGGGTCGACGTCACTGAGAACACACGTAAAGGTACACACACATAGAGAGATATTTAGACACGGTGACACATGCAGCTCCTAACGATAGATTTGAGTGTTTTGCTGTGTACGATGAACAAAGAGGGTTTCTCTCTTCTCCCTCCCCGCTCTGGAGTTGGTAATGCACAAACACTCTGAAACACTTACACTCGACTGACCCTGAAGGCCACCTCAGGGCTTCTTAGGTCACAGACACCATTCTGCATGGAGCGACATTGAGGTCAGATTTTCAGCTCCACTGAGATCCCTCTGAATGCTGTAGACCTGACGTGCATTCAGCAGACATCAGACCTGATTCAGTCACGACCACTAACATATTTTCATGCATTGATTTACATGTTGCAGGAAGTGCAGTTCAACTCAACTCTTTTTTTATTTATATAGCACCTTTCAGAACAGAGGCAGAAGGCGTTTTTCGACCGGAGGAACTTTACCCCAGGGTCTAAATTTAGTTCAGGGGTAGATAATCTCCCCCTAAAAAGCCCCTGCTAGGGGGTAGTACTTTTCAAAGGACCCAGGACTTTCGGGGGGGCAGGGCCTGCAATGCTGAACATGTCTGATTGGTAGATTATCAGCAGTGTTTTTATTCCGCCCGCTGTCCACAATAACATCACACACATCTGTGATTCACTTGATTTCTCTTTCTTTCATTAGTTTTTATTTGTTCTATCTTTTTGTATGTGTGTGTACTTTTCAAAAGTAGAAGCTGTGATTCACTTGATTTAGCAGCTTATACCAGTAGTCTTATCTCAGCCCACAGTGAATGCGTCTCTCCCAGTGTTATGGTTTTAAAAGTGACCATGTAAACTGGAGACATTCAGCTGAACGTGTCAGTGTTTGTGGAGTTTACACAGCTGTTGAAACACAGAGGGAGTTTCTGGGAATGCAAACTAGTTTAGTTTTTATTAAGATTTCAAAATATCCTCATCAGATATTAAATGATTGTCTAAAGACGTTTATGAGGGATGCATCCGGCTGAAAGTCTCCAGTTAACAGGGTCGCTGTTTAAACCAAAACACCGACCGATCTCTGCCATGACCTTTTGAGTTAAGAAGGATTTTAAAGCCGTGTCTAAATGTCATTGCTACTTGTGCTTATGTCCTCTCATGTGATGATTCAGTGAATCCATCTGTGATGAAATATAGCACCATCTAAAACAGCGCCAGCTGAGTCTCTTCATGCTAACAGGCTAACTGTTGTCTTGCTCATAATGATACCTGCCTGTCCATCTGCTTCTATGGTGTCATCTTGTGATGAATGGCATTCGTCTTTGTTTACTGCCCTCTACTGGTCTGGTGGTGTAGTGCATATACTTTTTTTTTTTCTCCATACGTCATGGCCTGATTTGCACAATCTACCCAGGACTTCAGCCCACGTCGAAACACAGACAACAATGTGCGCACAGGATCATTTTAGTTCAGGGGAAAGTAGTTTCTGGGGGCTAAAAACCCCTGAACTCTTGAGTCGAAACGCACCTTTAGATCAGAAAATTCATTGATGATAGATGTAATTGTTGACAGCTACAAACAGCCATATATCCGTGATCCATGTCGACCCAACAGGACTTAAGATGATAACTGTGTGAGAAGGTAACTGACAACAAAATAGACCAGAATTATTCATATTAAACTCATGTAAACCTGCTAACACTTCAACTTTATAGCCATGCAGCATACTCAGTGATGATAGAGGCCTTAAAAAGGGCCTTGTTTTTTAAAGGCGATGTGATCATGTAGACTTCTCTGTAGATTCAAATGAAGGCATGAAATGATGGAATCAGGTGTTTTATATTATTATTGTCTATTTGTTTTTCAGTCACTCATGGCTGCATCGTGTCAACAATCAAACTCTTCCTACCTGATGGGATGGAGGCACGCCGACGAAGCGAGTAGTCCTTAAATCTCTCATCATAATGTCCACATGGTGCAACATTATCATCAGATGGAGTAATGCTGTTTGTGCTGGTATTAATAGGTCACTGTTTTCTGTAACTAATGCTGTTACTGCCTGTCTTGCTGCTCACACACACACACACACACACACACACACACACACACACACACACACACCACACACACACACACACACACACACACCACACACACAACACACACACACACACACACACACACACAACACTCCAGATAAATGGTCTTGCGTACTGATGTAATTAGTGTCAGTCTAGTTGCTGATGAGGATGTCGGCCATGTTATTCAGCTGTGTGTGTATAAATGTTTGATCTGTGCCGTTGTGGTCGGTCAGGAGGAGATTGTTCTGTTTGTGTGAACTCACGCTGAGAAACGTTTTCCACTTCACAAATATTAGTAACAGAAAATCTGTGGAGACGATTCAGTGGGCTGAACAAGACCAGCAGCTGACCCAGCATGGAACTTCCTACTGTACTGGGAGTCCTGTGTGTGTAAGAGTGTGTGAGAGAGAGAGAGAGAGAGAGAGAGAGTGAGAGAGAGTGAGAGAGAGTGAGAGAGAGTGAGAGAGTGAGAGAGAGAGAGAGAGAGTGAGAGAGAGAGAGACGAGAGTGAGAGAGGTGAGAGAGAGTGAGAGAGTGAGAGAGTGAGAGAGAGAGAGAGAGAGAGAGAGAGAGAGAGAGAGAGAATGGGGCACTGCATCTGCTGCCCTGCTGTCTTTGGTCCTTGTTGCTAGTTGAAGACAATTTCTTAGCTTGTGTCTGGATTCGGTTCTCTGATAAGCTTCTTGAATCCATCATTTTTAACGCTGCTAACAGGAAGTAGGTCTTTAATGTAGGATGAGGTTTATTTTTGTGAAGTTTTAGTTTGTAGATTCTTAATTTTTCAGATAATTTGCATGATTTGATTTAGATTTACAGCAGAGATTATAGAGTACTGTTTTGAGTCGTGCACTCCTTAAAGATTATTAAGGGTTATAGGTGGAGTGACACTATTTCCCACAGTGCAGTGAATGCATCACGGTTATTCAGTGTTCAGTTGTACTACGGTCTCGGTGGACTAAAGTGTGTTGGACAGGACAGCAGAAGTTGTCTCTGTGCTCTTATGTTACCACATCCTGAAGTATATTTAATGTCAATGTTGGATGACAACTTGCATATAAGGCACAGTAGCGCCCCCTCCCCTTTCAGTGGTTATGGGTGTAATTACAGGTTAAAATATTTTTAATTGTATCGAACATTTGTTATATTATATTGAGAAAAATGATATCACGATAATTATCGTTATCGAATTATTGCCCAGCCCTAGATATACTAGAGTTACATTGGACATTAAACATGTTGGAAATGAACTGCAGAAGTTGTCTCAATACTCTTCTTTACCCACGTCCTGAAAGTATATTAAATGAACATGTATGAAGTTAATAGTTAACGCAGAGCTGACAAGTAATAGACTAACGACTCTTCTTTGAGCTGGTAGGTTTTGCGTTTCTTCAGTGTCGCTGACGCTCGTTTCAGCTGTGTTTACATTCCACTCCAAATGCCTTTAATTCCGCCTACCTCTCATCCTGCGACATGATTGGCTGACTTCTTCTTCTACTTAATTTTGGGTGGCAACTAGCGTTTAAAGCTCATTAGCGCCCCCTCTCTTTCCAGTGGTTGGGGGTGTAATAAGAAGTTTATAATAAATCAATGTTTTATTAAACATTTGTTATATGTTGAGAAAAACCATATCCTGATAATTATTGTTATCCATTTATCGCTCATCCCTACTTATTCACTTTTTTACTTCACAGCGGGAGATTATGTGATTGATATGTTTTAAATCCAAATACTCTGATTAGTACAGATGATTGGGGGCAGCTGGTAAGCCTGCAAGAGGAGGAGGAGGAGGAGGAGTAGGAGGAGGAGGAGGAGGAGGAGGAGGAGGAGGAGGAGGGAGGAGGAGTCCTCTATAATAGTGACTGTATTCTCGTATTATAACACATATAAAGACATTTCCACAATTTAAACAGGGTGGAAAACAGATCACAGATACAGAGGTGAGGAGTAAAGGGTAGAAGAAGGGGAGAATATTCCTGCTGCGTTCACACGTCTTCTTCAAATTGACTTTCTACTTGGAGGCTGATAAAGAGACTCCACCGGTTGTGTTCACACTCGTGCAAAGTGTGAAAATGTCCTGGATGTTGTTCATGTGTGAAAGGTGTTCAAATGAGTCCGTCTGTGGATCGGTTCCCAGCTTTAGGTGACACATTTTACTATGTGATGAGGTCGGGGGTAAGTTGCGTGCAAATACGTCTTTAATTAAAAACTGGCAGACCTGTTTTGCAAAGATTTAGTGTTGGAGAATGTGTAGAGAGCAGATTAACCGAGGACTGGTGATTTTATTTCAGCTCCAAAACCTCCAACATGTCACTGAGGTGAACAGCAACCTTTAAATCTGACTAAAGGGTCTCACTCCCCCTCATGAATCCAGCTTTTTTAAATCAGAGGACAGCCGTACCTGAAGACTTTCACACGCCTCTGCTGCTTTGTCTCTTTACAGCTCGCCTGAAAAGTGAGCAATGTGAAGCTAATTCAGACAGATTTATTAATAGCTGAGAATGTTTCTGCCCCCCAGTTTTAGCATTAGACACGTGGAAGTCTGCCAAGTACAGCTTAATACAGTCTCTCTCTTCTGTGTGAGCAGAGCACCTGAGAATCTGTGTCCTCTGAAAACTTGATTCAGTTTTAAGTTTCACGTCTGGAAATAAAGAACAGTTGTTAATTCACCTTTGAGCTCTGCTGTAGAAAAAATGAAAATAATCTCAAACCTTTAATCTTTTAAGATGCTGCAGAACCAAAAACCTGAGCATGCTCCCTGCAGCTGCTTTTATTTAAAAACAACAAGCGTACTATCACATTACTACACATACTGTCTTTTTAAATCTTTAATGAACTATCTTTAAGTCTGCAAACAAGTGCTCAAAATAAATATATACAATAATATATACTACATCACTGGATCGCAGAATCTGTGGTAGGGCTGAACGATATGGGAAAAAATGTCATATCTCGATATTCATGCCAGATATCTCGATATCGATACGATATGATATGACTATGGGCTCAGTGAAAACTAAGCATTTTTCAGAATTCTCTCTCTCTCTCTCACACACACCACACACACACACACACCTCCCTCTCTCTCTCTCTCTCTCTCTCTCTCTCTCTCTCTCTCTCTCCTCTCTCTCTCTCACACACTCACACTCTCACACACACACACACACACACCCCTGTCTCTCTCTCGCTCCCTCTTCTAAACAAAGTTATTAAATAAACATAGTTAAACATACATAGTTAAACATACATACGCCAGGTAAAGCCTGTGTCCAAAGCACTGAAGCCTCGTCCAGCCATTCACCTCCAAAGCCTTTGTCATGTTGGATGCATTATCGGTGGTCACGCAAACCTGTTAGTCCTCCTTCAATCCCAGTCCGCTAATGCACCTCTAATCTCATGTGCTATATTATCTCAGTATGCTCCCCAGGGAAGAAGGATGTCTGCAGACGTCGGGTCTTTGTTGTTATAGAATGGACCGTTAACTGATGTAAGGTTCGGTCGTCCGGCTCGACCACAGGTCTGGGTTGTGGCAAAATGATCGATTTCACAGAGCTTGGATTAAACTTTACTTTTACATTTGTTGTAGAGTTTGGGAATGGCACTTCATTAAATATGTTCGGGATGATATTTTGTAACGCCTGTTCAGCGTCTGAACCATCGAATAATCGATTCAATGTTATTTTTGCTCCTCGAATCCAGCAACCCTAAGTTGAAACATAGAAATTACATCATGTGCATTTAGAAAAAAAGAAATATATGTAGTTTCAGAAGGCCGATGGTTATTAGATCTTATTTAAAAAATGCTGTTTTATCACTTTTTCATATTAATAAGTTGAAGAAAGTTCGGTCAGCTCTTATTCCCCTCGTCTTGTTTTGGTTCTTTCCCATTTCCTGTCTAATACATAACACCTGCTGTGACATCACCCGGTCGGGCGTGGCCTGACGATGTGCAGCAGCTCCGTGTGATTCAGCGTGGAGTCATTCTTTCACTTTATTACTAATGTGGTGACACACAGAAAGGATAATCTGGAGAACAAACCCTCGAAGCCACAAGTTAAACAAGTTCTCCTTCCTCTGCTTCGTGAATGTCTCAGGGTTTTAGTTCATCCTCTTGACTCCACCAGGAAACAGTCAGACCTGCAGATTCAGCACCGCAGAGGTTTCAGGTTTGACCACTATGTTTATTCCTGTCACTGCTTCATGCATGACAATGGCTCCTCTTATCAGCCTGTTATCACCTGCCACATTTCCTCAAAACAGCCATCCTGTAAAGAGGATGTTTCATTTACATAACCCTCGCTCTCTCTCAGGTGAAGGCCCGTTTATAGATTGATGATAACTCCGCCCCCCTTTTATGAAACAACAGGTTACTTATCCAGCACACCTTTGACCGTGCAGTGAGTGAAGGAACTGAGCAGCAGCAGCAGAGAGGGGAGCTTGTTTTCTCCACAAAGTGCCTGCCAGGAGGGGTGGAGCTACAAAAAACTTTGCTCAAGTAAGAGGAAAAAATCAGCTGTTTTCTTCAGAGGAGAGGAGTAGCGGAGAGTTGAAAGAGAGAAAGAAAGAAAGTTTGTGTTATGGGATGACTTCACTCACGCGGTGGAAAAAGTAGAGAGAAATCAGCTGCTCGGTTTGGAATTGGGAAAGAAAGGAAGCTTCAAGGGAGGGATCCATTTTCTGCAGCTGAGTCAGGCTGAGACAAAGAGGCCCAGCTGTGAACTTTGAGACAGAGACAGGTAACGTCTCAGCTGTGCAGCACGTTGAGCTGGATTCATGCTCATGACCAGAGGCAGTGACATGCTGCTGGTTTCTGAACACTTTTAAACGCTGAAAACAGTTGATTTGTTACTTTGTGTTAGCTAGGAGCGCTTTGATCTAAATATGGTCATAGAGATAAAGCTGAAGTGTTGAAAGTTGGGAGAGTTTCTGGAGGTTTGTTTAACAACTGTTTGGTTTGTTTGTTCAAGCCGCCTGCAGCTCAAACCTGAAGAGCAGTTGTTGTAGTTCACTTATCTATGGGGTGTACGATTCTTTTTAACAACGATTCGATTCGTATCATGATTCGTGGTTGCCGATACGATTAAAGGACAATATTGGTTAATTTAGAACGATACGATCCGAAACGATTCAGTGACTTGAAATCGATTCAGTAACTTTTTAGCCCTAAAATTCAACCAGTTTGACTGTGCAAAAAAAATACCTCCATATAAAGCCTGCCGTGCTTAAATCCAATGTGTTATTTCCTAGTATCGATACAATCGATTTATTACCTTTTAAAACGATGTTAGATCGATATATGTCATCCGGAAGGCCAACTTGCTGAGCACAGATCGATGTAGTCGGATTGTAGGAATATAAATCGATACATTGATGTAGTAGATGAATCGTTACACCCCTACCTATCTACCATATTTATACATTTAAAAAAAGACGTGAGGAGATCCCTGCAGCTTTTTTGCGTGGGAACCATCTTGAAAGACGCAACCAAACTTTATGAGGCATCCACAACATCCGGCCAATCAGATGAAGCCTCAGATTACTGTGTTTCAGTGCCATGGCGTCTCTGAGGAAAGCTTGCACAGTGCCTGAGAAAGAAGGGAAGAGTGAGAGGAATGTGGTTAACGGGGAACCCTGTGATTATCAGAGCAGCGTTGTGTTTGGGATTACATTGTTTAAGGAGAGTGAGGTTACACACGCAGGTGCTGCCGTGTAGAGCTGAGAGCTAAATGTAAATGTTGCTGTGTTTGTTGCACCTCATCTTATCACCTGGACGTTGGACTTTATCACACATTTCACATCAAGAAGATCGACTCCGGGGCTTAATCGAGGCATCATTTAGAATTAGAGTTTTTAAATAGTCTCATTCATATTCTGAGGCCTCTTCGTGACATATATCGTAAATGAGATTATCAGTGATTGGATTGGTTATTTCTTAATACTAAATTTTAGTCCCTGTGATTGATATTCAATCAATCTTTATTTATAGAGCCCCTAATCACAACAAATGTTATCCTCAGACTCTTTCCAAACACAGCAGGTATAAACCGTACTCTATGTCTATTATTACAAAAGACACAACATCAAGACAGGATAAGATCCAGTCCCATCTTACAGACAGGACTCAGTCTGATCTCATCTTAATGCACCATGAGCAGAGCACTTTGCAGCATTTAGCAAGTTATAGTGGCAAGGACAAACTTCCTATAACAGGCAGAAACCTCCAGCAGGACCAGACTCATGTTAGACACACATCTGCTGAGGACCGTGTTGGAGAGAGGGATAGAGGGAGATGAAGAGAGAGAGAGAGAGCTGATAGTGGTGAGACGGATAGTAGTAGTTGTAGCAGCTGGAGTCTGCAGGTCCACAGCAGCAGAGATCCAGAAGAAGCTACGAGACAAGGGAGCTCAGGGACTCCAGAAAGGTCTAAGAAAAGAGAAAGAGAGGGAGAAGAAAGAAAAAGAGTAGAATAAATGGTAAAAGAATGACAGAGAGAAAAGATGGGATGAGAAAGGAGACATAAAGGATGAAGAACATGGAAAGAAAGAATGGAATGAAAGGAAAAGGGAAATAATGAAGAGAGAAATAAGAAAGTAAGAGGGAATAAAATGAAAAAAGAGAAAGAAGTAAAGAAAGAGAGGGCGGGTGTCTGCCTCCCGGACCCTGACTTTAGATGATTCCAATGCAATTAAGATGGTCATATTGCCTTAGTTTGTCTATATATTTCAAAGTCTTCCTATATTTCTGACCATATTTATGTGTTTGCATTACTTGTGTTAACCCCTCATTTAACACGAAACAACAAAGAAACTGTCCAATCCGATTTCAAAATACCTGCAAATACGATACTTTCTTTATATCGTACAAATGTAGAGGAGCAGGCAGAGGTACAGACACTT
Organism: Notolabrus celidotus; assembly: GCF_009762535.1. Classification (NCBI taxonomy): domain Eukaryota; kingdom Metazoa; phylum Chordata; class Actinopteri; order Labriformes; family Labridae; genus Notolabrus; species Notolabrus celidotus. The sequence goes on from NC_048272.1 coordinate 22,697,263, forward strand.
ATTTCACATCATAAATTAACTTAAGTGTTTCCTGGAAGAGAGAGAGAAGTCTTTTTTTGACATAATAAAGCACTATCTTTACCTTTTGTCTCAGAAAGTCATCAGGTTTAGAAAGTTAGTCATTGATCAGCTGTTTTTCTGTACGTTGACTTGTCAACTGACCCACGTATCGTTTCAGCACCAGCATTGATTTCCAATAGCCTGTATGAGAAAAACAAACATGTCTTCATGCAAACAAACTCCGTCATTGTGAGACAGTTTCCTGTTCACCCCTTGGATTTGTCGTGAAGGCCTTTCTGTAAAGGACGAGTCAGAATGTTTCCCCATCACAGCTGCAAGAGTCCACGGCGGGTCAGAGTCGTGTTCTGATGCTGAAACCTGCTCAGTTATGGAAATATCAGAGCGGGGCACCGATGGAAAGTAGAGCCAGTGTTTTCCATCCTCGGTGTCTGCTGGAGCGCATGCAAACACACTCATCCAGGTCTGGTGTGGATGACTGAATCCTGTGGAACCACTGCAATTTGTGTGTGTGTGAGAGTGTGTCTGTGTGTGCAGACTTGATGTCCTTATGAGCTGTTGTTGAGAGCAGTAAATTTAGGTCATGTAACAGTGGATTTTTTCCAGTCTTTATTAAAGTGTAATTCTGGAGCGGTGCTGGTCTTTTCTTTGTATCAGCTGTTTGATGATGACTGGAAATGAGCGGTTTGTTCAAGGCCCGTTGTGAGACACCTGCTACCGCTCAGTTTTCAAGGCACCGTCTGATGCCAAAATAGACCAGGAGAGAATCCAGTCATTGATTTAAACTCCAAAGACATGAGGATGCCCCGGAGTTTTTCCTCCACAGCCTGTAATTTCTGTCACCTTTAAAACGGCACGTTAACCACGCTGCCAGCCTGCAGCCAGCGAGCAGCTCGGTCAACCTCATGAGCCAAGCCAGACCCAGGGACACGCAGCTTTTCCTGGTCAGAGTTACATCCACGAGATAGTGAAATAAAAAGAAGCAACTCAAACAGCTTAGCTACGAGTTAAAACACTGATATCTGAGCTGACACCTTAAATGACTGGCGGCAGCTGACATAATGTATCATTTAAATTCAGGATTTACAGGCAAATTCCACCAGATCCATGTCCAGTCTGTCTCTGATCTGTCACAGCACTGGATCTGATAGGTTCTATTCTAGTCAATGTGTTAACTTCCACTGGATCCGCTCCGTTGCGTTCCGGCTGTGTCTGTGATCCGGCAGGTCGGAGCCCGCCGGATCAGAAACACAAGACTTCTATTTTTGCCGGATGCCGGAGCACGACACATCAATCTCAACAAAGCAGATGGAGCGGGACAGGAAGTCAGGCACCAAAACAAAATGAAAACATCCGGTTAATTTTCAGAATAAAACACTCTGTAATATCACCAGATCGTATTTCACTTTACTACAACAACAAACCGTCATGATGAGCGGAGCCAGGCCTGGAGTCAACAGGTCAGAGGTTTTCAGAGGACCAGAAAGACAACATGGATGAGGAGAGGAGGACTGAATCCTTGACTGCTTCAGTGATTACCACGGTAAAACCTTGGTCACATGACTCCAGCTGTCCGGTGATCCTGCTCCGTGCTACTTCTAAAGAAATGAACCACATGGACCAAAACCATGTTTTAACCACACTGTAAATATCTTAAATTCGCCTGTTAAAAATGTTCATTTTAACATTGGACCTTATGGTATGTGTATGTGTTGCATTGTAATCCAACACAAATGTCTGTTGACCTATAGGGAAACTTACAGTTTGTTGATTACTGTGATGAAGATGAAACTAGCGGAGAAGTCTGAAGTGGTCAGTGTTGCAGCTTTTTCGTAGCAGAACAAGCTTACAGCAGTCTGTATACTTGATATAAAGCTGCTGTGGTCCCTCTCATGGACTAACTGCTAGCATCAGATCTTCAGATGTTTTGTGTTGAAATTGAAATTATGACGATCAGTGTCGCCCCGAGCTGATGAGTTGAGATTATGCAAAGCTCTGGATTACAGGTCGTCATATGCCCGCTTCGAGAAAGGACTATTTAATTAATGAACTTGTGAACCTGCTCTGATGATGCAGTGTGAGTGACAGAGCTGCTGCTGGCAGCGACTATAAATAAATCAACATTAAGCTCAGTGAGGGATGAAAATGAAGCATAACAGACTGCTGTGACTGAACGAATGCAGCCACATGGAGTCAGTGAGGACAGACGGCGTCTGAGGAAGTACAACCTTCAGCGTCCATCAGACCGAGTCCAGTGCTGAAAACGATGATGTAAATGCGTTTGTTTTAGGATTTGAGTCTTGTTCGACACGAGGCAGCCTTGTCTGTAAGATGTCATTCATAAGAGGAGACTTGGACGCTCTGCAGAGCTGGATGAGATGCAGCTCTGATATGAAAACACTGAGCTCAGCAGAGTGAACTCACGAAGCCTCTGGTGTTTGCTCTGATGGATGATGTTGCTCTTTAGAAGTCGTTTGTCACACTGAAGGAGAACAGCAGCGGCAGAGAGTCTGATCTCTGCAGAGGGCCTGATCTGGGGGGACAAAATGTTCGAAAGTCCTTTAAGATAAACGGTTTCACTTTGAGGAGCCTTTAATAAAATTCCCTCACCTCAGCTGAGCTTCGGCTTCAAGTTCAACGCAGAGATCCCCGCTCCCTCTTTTATTGCCCTCCTTCAAACCTTTGTCTCTTATCGTTCATAAATAAAAACTGGTGCATCTTTAGCAACAACAAATGTTTCTCTTTTGTTTTCCATTAGAAACTTATCATTTTCTAATAATCAAGTTGACTTAAAGCTGGGGTTGGTAATCAGATTTAGATACACTTTTTGTCATACTCGTTTTGGAGGAGCTCCGAGGGAGGAGGGGAGGGGTTAGACGGAGTCCTGAGGAAATGCTACATTCAAATTCATGCTGGTTTTCCAAGACTACCAACCCTAGCTTTAAGTTAAAAATAAAAAATCAAAGCAGCTGTTTTTAAATCATCCTTCAGTATCTGTTAAAGCTTGCTGTTCTCAAACAAGGGTTTTACTCAATCTGGTTTCATCATTAAAACCTAAAAAAGGCTTTGTTATTGTGCAAATGTTGGGAACTTAACTCCCAGAGAAACTTTCAAGAGATGAAACCAAGCCTTATAATCGCATCACAGTTTTAGTTTGCACCATAGACTGTATAAAAATTATGGACGTAGTATCCGTTAGGGATGGGCATTTCAAGCCAAGATACTTTTCGATAATCATTGGCATCTATTCGAAGATTATTCAAATAATCCCCCCGCGATAATCGCAGTGACTGTCGCAAATGTTTTCTTCTTTTGCTATTTAATGCAGTTAGCATTCTTCTTCTTTTGTTCGCTAATGCGGTTAGCAAACAGCTTTAAGATGCTCTATAGCCACCGTCTGGCGGGTATACCGTACTGCAACCAGGCACGGGTGAAAACGTTAAATAATTGTACTTTTAAAATGATGAAATATCTGAAGTAACTCTTAAATTTTTACAAAGTGAACGAATATTCAAATATTCGAAAATCATTACCCTACCCAAGCATCCGTGACGTCCCCCATCTGCTCCTGAAGCCCTGTTTTGAAGCCAATCGTCTGCGATTGGAAATGTTGAACTCAACCAAACTTCTGTTGAGCTAGTGTGAGGTAAAGAGGCGGGCCTTTAGCCTTCTCGATAACAGCTACAGTGTTCCCGCCAGTCAATCAAGTCAGCCACGCCCTTATTTGGGCAAAACTTGTAAGTTTAATATGTTCAAAAATAATTAGTTATGAAAAAATACACCCTGATAGAGAAATGAGCTGTTCATACCTAAACTGTTTTTGAACCAGGCTGTAAACATGTTTATTTCTGCTGTAAAGATCGTCTTCTTTGAATGGGTGTGTATGTGGTTTCTTGTACTTCCAGAGCCAGCCTCTAGTGGATGCTCGAGGAACTGCAGTTTTTTAACACTTCTGCATTGGCTTCAATTTTCGCAACCGAAATTTGTTGCTTGTTTTGAACACATGGAAAGAAATGTCCTCTGCTACTTCTCACTGGATAATAAGAAATATCATCCTGCTGTATTGTCACCATGTCCCAGTGTAGTATTTCTGAACGTGTGGGTTGTTGTGTGATGAATATTTAGAGAGGAAAGGTTGAGTCGTTGTTGGAGCTGTTTCTCTCTCATTAACAGAGTTGAGTTGTTCTTTCTCCAGAGGGGAGTTTACCTTCATTCCTGAACCCTGACTGTTTCCAGGTAAATGCTGGATCAAACAAACCTTGTGTTGAGATACAGTACAACATGGCAGAGGGGTCATGGCAGGTTGTGTTCACCTCGGTGTGAGGCCGAGCTGGTGTTGGTGGTTTAGGATTAATCATTAGGCATGGTAAAGCAGGTTTATTTGGACTGTGCATTTCAGCTGCAAGGGAATTCACACCAGATATCAACAACATTATGACAAGGGCAAAGAAAACACCCTCACACATACACACACATACGCGCATCAGGTGTTGATAAGTTGTGTAATTATGGGCGAATCCCAGAGTGTTTTAAGATATAACATTGAGCATAACATCATGGTTTTTGATCGTAATGTTTCACCTTTTGAACTACTCAATTGATCAGGAAACCAGACTCATGTTGAAGGGTTGACTGTATAGTGTACGATAAAGAGAAAGATGCTCAGTAAACTCATGAATCTAGTCCATTGAAAGATAAGAAACAGATGAACACACTGAAGAAAGGTGGACTGATAGAAAAAGCAGATCAGATTCTCTGTGGGATGACGTGAACTTGCTGAGTCGAGGTTTTCGTTTCACAATGAGCTGAAAATCAAGAGTCACAAGACCTTCAAGAACTGCTCTTTCTCCTCTTTGTCGCCGTGGTTACTCCGAGTGTCATCCCTCTCTCCTGTTTCCATGGTGACAAACTGTTTTCTCCTCTCCTTTTCTTTCAGTGTCATCCAGGCGCCGTTACCTCTACCTGTAGACAAGGTAAGAACAGGAATGTGTGTCACCGTCGTCCTGTCCCGTGTGCTGAATGTTTTGTCTGTGACATAGATTTACGTGGATGCGTACTCCTCAGTAACAGAGCTGTGTGTGTGTGTTAGGTAGTTTTCCCACACACATACGCACATTCACACACTCTCACACAGAGTGGAGTAGTCAGCTGATTGAGGAATGCAGGGATTGCTGCCAGTTTCTGCTGCTGCTCTGCAGAAGTCTTTCATGTGGATCAGGGGGCAAGGTGTTTTTCCCACCACCGCTGCCTCCGAGCGCATTGTTTCGTTAAGAGTCTTAAAACTATTTAAAGTCCAACGCAAATTAAATCCTGTTTTAATTGTGTGCTGCAGAGAAGATAAATGCTCCGTAAATCCCTTTTCTATTCATCGTCATTTTCTGTCATTCTCTGAGAGGGAAGCTCGGGTGCTTCTAAAATGTTGCACTGCTGTGTTCGAGGTTTAAAGTTTATTAATGTGGGGTTCAATATTTAAGAATGAATACATTTATAATGCAACAACTCCAAGTTTACAGCATTGAGGTTAATTCTACCCTATGTAGAAGTATCTAGAAATTTAAGTATTTCTTGTGGTTTTATGTCAAATAACAAAACATCAATCAATCTTTATTTGTATATCGCCAAATGACAACAACGTTATCCGAAGACCCTTTGCAAACAGAGCAGGTCTAGACCGTATTCTATGTTGTATTCTTAACAAAGACCCAACATCAATGCGTCTCTCCCGGTGTTATGGTTTTAAAAGTGACCCTGTAAACTGGAGACCTTCAGCTGAATGTGTCAGTGTTTGTGGAGTTTACACAGCTGTTGAAACACAGAGGGAGTTCCTGGGAATGCAAACTAGTTTAGTTTTTATTAAAATTTCAAAAATATCCTCATCAGATATTTAATGATCGTCTAAAGATGTTTATGAGGGATGCATCCGGCTGACAGTCTCCAGTTAACAGGGTCGCTGTTTAAACCAAAACACTGGCGGATCTCTGCCACAGCCTTTTGAGTTAAAAGGATTTTAAGTTGTGTTGAAACGTCTTATCTTCTCTCACGTGTTGATTCAGTGAATCCATCTGTGATGAAATATAGCACCATCTAAACCAGCGCCAGCTGAGTCTCTTCATGCTAACAGGCTAACTGTTGTGTTGCTCATAATGATACCTGCCTGTCCATCTGCTTCTATGGTGTCATCTGTGATGAATGGCATTCGTCTTTGTTTTACTGCCCTCTACTGGTCTGGTGGTGTAGTGCATTTACTTTTTTTTCCCTCCATACGTCACTGGACTGATTTGCACAATCTCCTTGGGTTTCAAAACACAGACAACAATGGGGGCACAGGAACCTTTTAGTTCCGGGGGCTAGAAGACCCAGGAACTCTTGGTTGAAATGCACCTTTTGTCTTTTTCTTCCTCCTCTGTTACCATTAACCATCAGAGCAAACTCTCCCCATGTCACTGTAGTAACAAGGCATCACGTTAAAGCCAAATCACCCGTCTTACATCGACACAAGTTATGTTTGAAGACAAAAATAAGGCTCAGGGTCAGATTTTTATGAGATCTTCAGAGTTTAAAGGAGTCAAATTATCTGATTAGTGGATTATTTGTTGCAATAATCAATAACGAGTCGACTATCGGAGTCGTGTTTAGCTGCAGCTGTGAGACCAAAATGACTAATAAACCATAAAGCTCCACTAATGCAGCAGATGAGCTTTCTCTGCAGCCTCACCCTGCAGTGAGAACAACAGAGCCTCAGTGTAACCTGTGTGAGGAATGTAGGCTGATGCTCTGTGTGTGTGTGTGTGTGTGTGTGTGTGTGTGTGTGTGTGTGTGTGTGTGTCTGTGTGTCTGTGTGTCTGTGTGTCTGTCTGTCTGTCTGTCTGTCTGTCTGTCTGTCTGTCTGTCTGTCTGTGTGTGTCAGGGACTAGCTGTGATTAGATTTGAACCATTCGTCTTACATAATTAACTGTCCCGTAGACGGATGCTTGAACCTCCTGGGGCTCTGCAGACTTAAACACTTTGAATAACATGCACAGACACACACTCACTTTCACAGTGAAGAGCACATTTAAATCCACTTAATGCAAAGTGTGTGTGTGTTTGTTTTTACGAGACCACACGTGCGACAGCTGTGGTTTGAGTTGTAGTGATGAAAACGTGGGTCATGATACACCTGCTTTTACCACCATTAGGCGTTTCGAATGAGCAGCTCTGACACCAGCGACACGAGGAGGAGTGTGTACAGTGTTTAAATAATATCCGTCTGAATTTGTGGTTTTTGAAACAGCTGAGTCAGGATTTAAGAATAGTGAATGTCAAAGTGTCCGTCCTGCTCAAGTCTTCATTCAAAGCTCAGCTGAAAAATACAACTACAGCAACTTTTACAGATCACTGACTCTAACTTCTTATGCTCGTCGCTTATAAACTAAAAGACTGAAAAACTTTAAGGAGACCAAAATCACTCCCATCAAGATTTGAGTTCATCAATCAATCTTTATTTATAAAGCACCAAATCACAACAAACGTTATCCTCAGACCTCTTCCAAACAGAGCTGATCTAGTCTGTACTCTACGTTGGTCTAGTCTGTACTCTACGTTCTATATATGCATATGTACAAGACCGGATAAGATCCAGTCCCATCTTACAGACAGGACTCAGTCTGATCTCATCTTAATCCACCATGAGCAGAGCACTTTGCAGCATTTAGCAAGTTAAGGCTGATTTATACTTCTGCGTCTCCCCTACGCAGCAGGAGCTGACGCGGACATGAGCCCCACATACTTGAGCATCGACGTGTCCGTGTCGCGCAGCAATTCTCCGCCGAACGCATGAGGGCAGTGTGGTCTCTCTGATAGCCGGCCGCCTGCTTCCGGTCCCGCTACGATCTCTGTTTACTTTTCCACAGTGATTCAGAGCGTGTTATGTTAATCTACAGCTGATACATGTTGCTGTTTATCATACAGACATGATTACATAAAGAAAAGAGAGGAGGAGATGAAATACACGGCCGATGTGCGGCCGATGTGCGGCCGATGTGCGGCCGATGTGCGGCCGATGTGCGGCCGATGTGCGGCCGATGTGCGGCCGATGTGCGGCCGATGTGCGGCCGATGTCCGGGATCCCGGAAGTGTTGTAATGCAGCAAAGACAAAGCCGCCGAGCGGACCAATCACAGGGCTTGAGGTCCGCGTCGGCTCTACGGAGAGTTACATTTTGGAGGAGGTGCACGTCAGCTACATGCGTAGGCCTCGGCGTAGGTACGGGAGCTACGCGGACCCCCGGCGTAGGGTACGCCGTTGATTCAACGCAGAAGTATAAATCAGCCTGACAGTGGCAAGGACGAACTTCCTTTAACAGGCAGAAACCTCCAGCAGGACCAGACTCATGTTAGACACACATCTGCTGAGACCGTGTTGGAGAGAGGGATAGAGGAGATGAAGAGAGAGAGAGGGAGATGAAAGAGAGAGAGAGAGAGAGAGAGAGAGAGAGAGAGAGAGAGAGATGATAGTGGTGAGAGATGATAGTGGTGAGACAGATAGTAGTAGTTGTAGCAGCTGGAGTCTGGAACGTCCACAGCAGCAGAGATCCAGAGGAACCTATGAGACAAGGGAGCTCAGGGACTCCAGAAAGGTCTATGGTTAGTAACTTTAATGGGACAGGAAGAGTTAAAGTAAGTGATAGGCAGAGAGAGGGGAGGACAGGATCCCAGTGTGTCAGTTCCAAGCTGCAGCCTCTGGTCTAAAAATATGAATCCAGTGCAGAAGTGCTAAAAAACTGCAATTAATCTAGGATCCGCTTGAGGCTGGCTCCGGAAGTACAGGAAACCACAAACACACCAATTAAAAAAAGACGATCTTTACAGCAGAAATAAACATGTTTACAGCCTGATGCAAAAGGCAAGTGTCGTCCGGATAGCTCATTTCTTGATCGGCAAGCACAATTTTTTCATAACGCAGCAATTTCAAAGATATTGAAATTACGAGTCTTCCAATGAGAGGCACAGCTGACTTGATTGACAGGCGGGAACACATAGCTGTTGGCTAGGAGGCTCAAAGCCCGCCTCTTTACGTCACAATCCCTCGACAGCAGTAATATGGTTCCGCAGACGATTGGCTTCAAAACAGCGCTTCAGAAACAGATGGGTGACGTCACGGAGGCTACGTCCATTATTTATACAGTCTATGGTCCTGCAGGCCATCTCTCTCTTGATCACCTGCAGAGCATGTGTGCAGGTCAACATAAAACAAGAGTGTGTGTTAAATTGACTGTGGATGCATGTGTGATTTAAACTCATCCCTGTGCCTCTTTTTTGGCCCCACTCTTTCGTGTGTTCGAACTTGATATCTTTCTATACCTCAAACATGAGCCTGAGTGAACTCCAGACATCAGTCGGTCAATAAGTTAACATGGTGTGTGTTGTGTTTTCAAGGTTGCAGCCAACACTCCCAGCATGTATTCTCAGGAACTGTTCCAGCTCTCCCAGTATCTGCAGGTAAGACACTGACACCTACTGGCCTCTCTGTGGAACTACATTGAAACTGCTCTGACATATTTTAAATGTGGACTTCTCAGGAGCTGTGTAGCTTCAAATCAGCATTTTAGAATAAAGGCTAATCGTTGCTCACTTCTGTTTTTCTGTGTTACTAAAAACTCCCCCTCTTCTCTCCTGAATCCTCCCCTCTCCCTCCCTCTCTCTCCGCCAGGAGGCCTTACACAGAGAGCAGATGTTGGAGCAGAAGCTAGCCACCCTGCAGCGTCTGTTAGCCAACACCCAAGAGGCCTCAGAGAGCAGCTGGCAGGTGGGAAACACGTCACCGTACTTTAACCTTTACAGAGAGACACATACTGATGTAAAACTGATGCCTTCTGCTGCACCTGTGTGCATGGTGCTGTTTGTGCAATGTTACTTTTACTTTCACTATCACGTAATTTGATGATCAGCATGTACAACCACGTTATAATCTCTGTTCCGGCTCACAAGACACGACAAAAAGGAGGGAAATGCACGGTCAACGAAACAATGCAAAATGTTGTCTTGAAAGAACGTGCCATTTAGTCAAACTGCATAAGGATTAGGAGGTGTATGAGTCAGTAAATATAAACTACAGGGACAGCTGAATGAAACCATGATGCAACGGGAAGCATCTTGAGAAGGATTACAGAGAGAGGGGGTCGGCTGCTGGTTCTTAAATACACCTGGAAGACTCACTTGGTGCTCCCAGGTGCAGCGAAACCCGTCAACGAGTGATCTGCAAGGAGACAAACACAGAATCAGAAGCGGGAGAGCTGTACATCACATTACTTTTTTTACTTAAAACGTGGCTGGCTAGCTGGATACTAAATCTTCTTTTGTTGCAGCTTCTTCATTTCCCCTTTTTTTTTTTAATTATCTATTTTTTAAAGACAGTTATCGTCAACAGTGCTAGACTACATGTAACTAATATTAAATAAGTTATATTTACGAGGGGAAAAAATCTATGAAGGTTGTATGCTGATTCCCTGTGCCACTGCACTCCTGCTTAAATACCTGCATCTCTAGAAGAAGGGAGAGAGCAAGTGATGCACTGATGTGTCTAATCCGGTCGGTCGGTCCTGTGCACTCTGTGAACGTTTCCTCGGTGAGATCATAAACATTAATGACAGTTCCTCCAGGATTGTACCGCATACTGACGGCGCTTTGTGAGAACGCTACGTCAGATCTCTACTCTGCTTACTTTTTTTTACTTACCTTGTTCTACTTCCGTCCCTTTTCTTTTAAGGCACTGTGTTTGCATTTAACCCTCATACACTGTTTTTTCTACACGTTGGTTTTATATAATAATAATTTAAAATGAAATAAAATTGATTAGAAAATTATTTGATAAATATTAGAAAAATCTAATAATAGAAAAAAATAAAGATGATAATAATAATAATAATAATAATAATAATAATAATAATAGTAATAATAATAATAATAGTAATAAAAAAACATCATCATAATATAAAAAACAATAATGATTAAATAATATGAAAAACAATGTAAATAAAAATATTTGCTATAATATTAACAGAATCATAATAATAATAAAAATGTAATTCGAATTAAAATGATAGTAACAATAATAGTAATCTTTATTTGTAAAGAACTTTTCAAAAAGGGTTACAAAGTGCTTCACAAATAGAAACTAAAAGACAATAAAAACAGAAATGTGAGTGAGACAAATGAAATCAAATAAAGCATTGTGGAAGAATAAAAACAACAAAAGATAAAAGATTAAAATAATCTGAAGATTAAAATAAAATATTTAAAAATATGAAATAAAATTATAAAGTCCTGCCAGTGTTCAACCAAATAACGAAGAAAAACCTCTTGATTAAAACAATGGGTTTGTTAATTATGTAATTTAATTTTTCTGTCACTCATATTTTTACTATAAATTTGAAGCAATCTGGCATGAATATTTCAGGATTAATGAGATAGTTTTGTATTCCTGCTCCCACCTCTGTCATTTGATGTGTTCATTACACTTCAACCTAACTACGTTCCAACCCCCCCTGAAAAAGACACTTCATCTATACATATATAAAACGAATGTATCTGTACATTTCAGATTGAAGCAGTCATTAAGTCGGGAATTGTGTCGTAGAGCTCACAATAATGCTTCACAAAGTCCTGTGATGTCATTTCGATCATGCACATTTCCAACTCTAGATGAGAGATTTTATCAACCCCCCTCTTTTTTCGCTGTTTGTCCGTGCATCCAGTAAACTGAGTGTTTCTCCTCCAGCTCTGATTGATGAAGACCGTCTGCTCTCCAGACTGGAGGTGATGGGCAGTCAGCTACAGGCTTACTCTAAGGTACAGTTCTTTAAAAATCTAACAAATTCTTCTGATGCAAACATGTAAAACTAGACTCAAATGTTTAATCCTTTTCTCTTCCAACAGTCCTCGACGGAGGAAGGGATCCGTAAGGAGCTCCTGGCTCTTCAGGAAGACAAACACAACTACGAGACGACGGCGAAGGAGTCTCTGAGGAGAGTCCTGCAGGAGAAGATTGAGGTGGTCAGGAAGCTGTCGGAGGTGGAGGTAAGCCACTCATGAGTATCATGCTACAATCGTTACAGTTCTGAAACATCGAGCTTTTGAACCCTGAATGATTTATGGTTTTTATTTCCCTGCAGCGCTCCCTCAGTAACACGGAGGATGAGTGCACACACCTGAAGGAGATGTCAGAGAGAGGCCAGGAGGAGCTGAGGGAGCTCGCCAACAAGTACAACGCCGCCGTCAACGAGATCAAAGAGCTCACCGACAAAATAAAGGTACGGCACAGACACTGAGGAACTTCCTGTAATGGTACTTCTGCACGCTTTATTGTTATGTTAGTAAAAGTTTTATTCTATCACTTCTATGCTCTCCTGTTCTTCCTTGTCTCTCTTTTCTTTTCTCTTTTATTCCTTGCGATTTAAATCTCTCCCCTCCTCTCTAAACTCTTTATTTGTCTCCTCCTCCTCTTCCTCCAGGCGGCAGAGGGCCGGCAGGAGGAGCTGACCCGCGGGGGGCGGCGGAAAAGAGGGAGTTGGAGCTGCGGATCGAGGAGATGGAGGAGAAGGAGCAGGTTCTCCAGGCTCGCATCGAAGCTCTGCAGGCCGACAACGACTTCACCAACGAGAGGCTCGCCGCCCTGCAGGGTGAGCACGCACGAACACATGTTTACACACTGGGGATGTAACGATACGCTTCACGATGCTGAGAGGAGACTACCTCAAGAAAATATTATGAAGCTCTTCTTTGCATTGATTGGAGAGGAAAAAACGCCTTTCCTCTCCATGTTTCCTCGTGGTTGAAGGATGTTCTGCGTCGCTGAGTGTGTGACGTAATGCAACATACCGCGACGTGACATGACGTGTAGGGAAATGAATCATTAAGAAGAATCAATAACATTTAAGGTGTACAATTCTGATGAAATTTATCTATTAGAACCGGTTTAAGTCGGATCCGGTTTTCGATTCCCAACCCTAGTCTTACACGCCTCGGTTGCTTTGCTGCTTGACGACAAACATGTTTATATTTCAAAGAGATGCTAAAGAGTAAATTAAAACAGTATAAACGTCCCAGAGGAGGCATAAGCTCTTATATTGTTGAGCTGTTGCCTGTACGTCTCTCTCTCTCACTCAGGAGTGCAGACTCTACTCTTGACAAATGCATGAAGAGTAGAGGGAGAAAGAAATCGTTAGACTAGTTTGATACCAGATGGCAATGTCATATTAATAAAAAAGCTGAAAGCTTTTGCAAATCTCCTCCGACAGGCCGCCCAGATTTCATCTATGTAAGGGAAACACTGGCGGTGCTTCCTTAACTGCAAAGCCTCCACCATGCTGGCTGCCAAGACTCCTTTGTGCTGTCTGTTATTCTGACGGTCAGGAGCGCCATCTGCTGTTCAAAAAGGTTTTGCGATACATTTTTCATCTCACTAATTTCAGTCGGCTCTTATATCTTACGATTTTAACAGTGTTCGGTGGTACCGTTACATCCCTAGTATACCACTTACACACTTACACACATTACACACATACAGAGACACACACACACACACACACACACACACACACACACACACACACACACACACACACACACACACACTCCTTCACTAACCCTTAATAATAAGCTCCTACACGTCTCCCTGCATGCCTTCCCCTTTAATCTCCCTGGTCAACACAAAGTAACCAAAGCAACCTTTGGCCGGGTCAGAACATGTCTTTGACCAAGGAGGTGGCTCCGCTGGGACTTCCTTTCAGTCAACGCTTCTCTCTGCTGTTGTTGTTGTTGTTGTTATTTACAGTGCGGTTAGAACAGCTACAAGAGAAAAGCATAAAGAGAACAACAGCCTGGGTGAGTCTAACCTCTCTGCTCCGCTCTGGGACGCTCGTCCTCTTCTCCTTTCTCCTCCGCCGCCATTTAACTTCACCTCCTCATCCTGCACTAATGATGCATGACAACTTCCTGCATGACGTCCACATGCTCGCTGCTCTCTGTGTCCATCTGTCTGTCACAGTGGAAGTCTGGCTCTTCTTCTTCTTCTTCTTCTTCTGTTCACGTCTTATGTATGGTAGCTCAAATTTCCAGCCTTCAGGTGTCCTCTGGTAGCGTAACGGCACGTCTGATACTGAATATTAGAGTTTTCTGTTTTCTACTGGAGAATCCACAAGACATTGACAGCTTAAAAATGTAAAAGGAGTAGGTTACTTAACATGGAACAAAAAACATAAACAAGGACAGTTTGATATCATGCAAAGAGCTAATAATGTAGCTCTCTGTCTACAAATGATACCCACATTCATGTATTTTAGATTTAAAGCCTCTATAAAGAGTTTTAGCAGGTTATAATATTATCATAATATTTATTTATCTTTATCTAAGGAATAAAACTTACACATGCACAGGACAATCTCGGCAAAGACAAGGTATCACTTTGTCCACAAGGGGCTCCAAAACAACACAAACAGAAGTTTCCTCACAGGAGCTTTGAAGTTTTTTTATAACAGCATATTTTCCAGGATTTTAAAAGCATGTAGTTTACATAAATGCTTTATATAGTCACCAATCAAACCAAAGCTAACTGTGGCTGACAAAACTGCAAGCTAGCTGGAAGACAGGGAAAAAAACAAGACTCAAAGGCTAGTCGAGCCTCCACTGACTCAACCTACTTATCTTAAAGAGACCGTGACATCCACTCCAACAACTTTATTCTAAAAGTGTCACAAAACCACATATTTGAAAATGATGTTGGATTCCAAACTAAAAAAACAATACAACAAGACAGACCGGGTAAAAAGAACGGACTCCAAAGCTAGTCGAGCCTCCACTGATCCACCCACTTGTCTTAAAGAGACAGTGACTCGAAACCTCTTCTTTAAAAAGGATCTGAAAGAGCCGATGAACAACCAAATCCAATAACAATTTTTTTCAATGCTTTACAATATTATTTCTCAATCAACATACAGTAAATAAACAGTCATTAATAATCAGTAACACAACTTTGCCTCATACACTAAATTTGAGTCTCAAAAGCAGCAAAATAAAACTAGCAGGTCCTAAAAACGTAAACAAATCAAAGATTAGGAAACGTTTAATATTTTAAAGACGAGGAATCCTTTGAAGGTCTCTAAAAGGCAAACAGCTTCCTTTTAAAGAGTTCTTTCAAAATAAAAGTCTAATTCAAGTAAACTTTGATGATAAAAGTGTTCGTTTAGAGACCACTGACTCAGCTGACATAATGTTTTAGAGTCTCGTAGCCCTGACAGCAAAGAAGTATAAGGCAGATGTAGAGGATCTTAAAAGAGAGCCCTACGTGTAGCAGAGTGCACCCTTAAATCAATAGATATGAAGACGTGTGAGGCGTGTTAGTGGGCTTAAATGCTTAAACACGGAAAAGTTTCAATATTAAAATTAATGTAATGTTAAAACAAAGCGTCATAAATAACGTTTTTGTGAGGGGAAGTCTTCTTTAGTTAATAAATGTCATGTGACTTCAACTCTCACTGCTCGGTCTTGAACTGACGGGCCAGTTTGTGTGGAGGTGTCAGACAGGACATGCTGGCTCTCTGTGGACTCTGATTTGGGGGATTCTGTGTAATCTGGGTCGTTTCCATGGTCACCCAACTGTCCACTGCTTTGTTTTTTCTTCTCCTGGGGAAAAAGAGCTGTTGGTCACTGATGACTTCTGGTGATTTGAATGAAACACTGATCATGAATGTTGGAGGTGACTGTCTCACTGCTCACTGAGCCACAGCACACACACACTGAAGGAACCTGCCGTCATCTGGACTTCTGTTCTCCACATGTGTTGGCTGCTTAAGTCTCCACAAAACGGTGTGTACATATCTGATCTGGTCACATGACAGATGTCGACATTATCTCCCACGGACCGCTAGAGGAGCCCGTGGAGGACAAAGAGAGCCCGCAGACACCTGAGAACCAGGAGGAAGAGGAGGATGAGGACACAGACACCGATGATGGTGCAGTTGGTCCAGATGAAGATGCTGATGGTAGCTAGTCTCATTACTTTAACTTAGATTACGCACTGTTTGTTTGTGGCAGCTTTGCAGACAACTTATATACAATAATCTTTTAGACATGATTAAAAAAACTCAAACTTAATCAATAAAATCAAATACAAAATTAAGACTTTAGAAGGAAATATTTCCAGTTTAGGTTTCATTCATTCCTAATTTTCCAGCTGACTATTCATCTTCATAACTTTTTCTTCAATCATCAAACGTTCAGTTCTGGCTTGAACCATTTCCTCATTTGGTAGTTGTAACCACTATGGCATTAGATGCGACTCAGTTTCTGCAGACATCAGAGGCTTTCAGAGTAAACCGTTTGCGTTGATTAAAGTTAAAAATTAGATTAATCGCTTTATTACTTATTGAAAGAAGAACCTTGGTGCTTGTGGTTTGGTCTGAGTGCGCAGATGTCCGGTAGTCTCGAGGAGCCAATTTGAATGCACTTGGCGAGCTCTGAAGTTGTCACACGTCAATATAAGGTTACTGTACCTCAATTGTGAAGTGCTTACGAGATAGAATAAAAACCATGTCTGAATGGGCATCGAGGATATCAAGTTATTCAGCAAAATTAAGCTTGAAGAAAGGAGGGATGAGGCATGTTTCCAACTCTCAGAGGAGTCCCACAGTCAAAGGCCTTGTCCTCATGTGTGAGAATAATTTTGAGAACAGTTCTTCTCTGCGTTTTCGCCTCCTGTCCGCCACGGTGGAGATTTTTAAAAACTCAGGTTTGTCTGTACTTGTGGGGACAGAAGAGACAGAGGTTTTGGGGAACACTTACATTACATCAACTTGCTAGTGGCAGTTTTTGTACGTAAGTATCGAGCATGCCTTGAGATGGTAGGCCACCAGTTTGTCCGTTCTGGACTGTTAAGTATAATTGCAGGATTTTGAGGAAACCTAGCTTTAAGTCATTATTCCCCGGTGAGGAGTAAATAAATATATCAGGCTCAATAGATTTTAATCACCACTCCACATAAAGTTTAAATAACACTGTTTACATTGCTTCTCAATCCAGAAGACGCTCAATAAGAAAGCAAACATAGCGTTAGACTGTTAGACAGCCTGATCACACATTATCGCCACCTACTGGTCTGGCATGTTTGTGTAGCATTTTCAACCATTTCAGACAGATTTTTTTCAAACAGAGAGAAAAAAAGGCAAGTAATCAAAGTATCTATACGTTTGAATCTAAAAACCTTTGGCATGGAACAGTATTTATTTTCCTTCAAAAGTGCAGCACTTGCAGGAACCCTCAGCACTGTTACTGTCTTTGTTTGTGGAACAATGACATGAGACTTTGAATTCCTCTTTGATTCAGAATAAAAATTAAATCAGCTTTAAAAAGATTTAAAATGACCATTTAAACACCTAATTCCGAATGAAAATGACCATTCTGAATTAAACTTAAATCTGAAGTAAGTGGCTGGTTTATTCTGATTTAAATCCGAATTGAATAATTCCTCGATCATGTATACGTTCATTCCCCTTTAAATTAATTCTGGTCGTTCTGGGCATGTTCGTTCCCTTGTCCTGTTGTGATGATGCACATATTCCAGGATGCCCGCCCAAAGCAAGCGTTGGACTCGAGCCGAGACTATTTATTAATAGGAGCCTTAGAAGAAATGGATATCATGAAAAGAGTTGATGGACGGAAGCATAAAATGTGGACCTTTTAAAGCTGTAGCGTCAAAGTTAATCGAAGGACTTGTCACTTGTGTGGTATTGCATGAATTGCATGAATTGAATAAAGACGATTAAACGTGTTTTCCATGTAAACCTCAAACCACGAAGGAGAATACTTTAATTCCAATTATTTAATTCTGAATAATGTATTCCAAATTAAAAAACATCATGTAACTGTGACCAATTATGGATTGGAGTCTTCAGCTGCTTTCACACATGACCTGGACATTACAGAATAATTTAAGGATGTTCAGACCCTGATATTTTAAGGAAACTTGCCGTTCACACATGCACTGAAGAGCACAGATTTAATGGCTTTGGGTTAGGGTCTCACAACTTGAGATAATTGGTTTGGTTTAGGTGAGGGAGAGCAGCTGGTTAGAGCATGCAGGAGGAGGAGGAGGTTTCTGTGTTTATATCGCTGAGGTGAGCGGTGAAGAGTATAAAGCACAGAAACTCCACCTACTTACTTGCGATGAATGTTCTCACATCGACTTCTTGTGCACATCTCATCGGGAGGTTTCAGAAAAAATTTGCTCAAAGTCGGGGTGAGCAGATTAAGCCGTACGCGTTCACACATGCAGCCTACCTTAATAATTCAGAAGTACAGAGCATGTGTGAAAGCAGCCTGATTGTGTCCATCTGTGGATTGGCTCAGGACTTTAGTTGTTAGTTATCTTGTGGACGTTTTACTAAGAGGCTGGAGGGAAAAGAAAGAAAGAAAGAAAGAGTTTGCATTCACGAAATATCCAAAACTTTGGAGCATGTATGAACGAGGCTATTGAAATGATAAAGCTGGATTTATTCAGGACATCGCGTGGTCTTGGTTGAACCCCTGAGTTAATCAGTTCCACATTTTGTTGGTTAGAAAGTATGTCTTCTGTCCACCTGTCCACTTCCTGTCTGTGGTTCGTCTCCAGGCCTGCTGTATTATACCGTGGCTTTGATTTCTTTGCCTGTTTGCTTATGAAGCATCCTTTTTCTTTGTGTAGTTTTCAGTCTTCTTGTAACCCAGTAGTCCTGTCATGCTTTCCTCCTGCTTGATTCGGTTTCTCAGTCATGGCGTCTGTCTGTAGCTCTTTATCTCATCCTCTCTAACACGTTTCCAAATCAGATATTTTCGTTATCAAGGATTGGTTCTGCTTAATGATCCATAAAGTCAAATTTTGACTCCTCTCCTTCAAGAAACATATGAATGTCGCAATAGTCAAGAGTGATGAAATGCTTAAACAATTTGATACAGCCTCTGGATAATTTAAAACCTCAGAATAGAGCATTACTGTTTTTTTTCCTGCAGCACTTTGATGCATTAAGAGGGAAATAATCTGTGGAAACATCAGACTTTATGCACCTTTAATTAATAATGGTTAAAAATATGATAATTTTATATTTTACCAACAAAAATCAGCAAAACAACATTTTCAGCTTCATTTTGATTCAAATTAGGGGTCGACCTTGACTGATTATCGGTGCCGATATTCAGCATTCTGGCAATTATCTGTATCAGGGTTTTATTTTATCCATTACGGATCAGATTAATTGATTACAGAGGGTGCAAATGTGGCTCCACGTCCAGTGAGTCTTCCAACCTGGGTCTGTTTTCACTCAAAACTCTGTGGTTGGTAAATTTAGATTTTTAGTTTTACCGTTAATGCACATCGGTTCCAAATATCGGTCTCATGATCGACTGATTATCTGTATCGGTATCGCCCCTGAAAAACTGATATCAACGACCCTTAAATCAAACATCAGAGTTTTTACACCTCTGTACTGTTTGGTCCTGTCCTTCAATATCATCAGATTCAAACTTTTGTGGTGTTGATAAGCAGAATCAATCGATCAGTAAAGCTTTCAGATGAAAACACCTTTCTGACGTCCTCGTAGTAATGTCAGTGCTCTGTGTTTCTATCAGACAACTGTCACGTAAACAACAGCGGAGGAGACTCGACTAGAATCCAACAGTTGATTGAGTGTCCGCGTGAGTACAAACATCCTGCTGCAGCTTCTTTAGCACACACACACTCGCACACGCACGCACACGCTTGCACGCACACGCACGCACACGCACACGCACGAACGCACGAACGCACGCACGCACGCAGACACACACACACACACACACACACACACACACACCACACACACACACCACACACACGCAATGCCTATGGTCGAAGGAGGATGAAAACAAGCAGCGAATATAAGACTGTTTAAAAATGTTAGATCGTAACGACGGGACGGTAAGTTTGGATTTCTGACTTTTTTTACGCTGAATTTTGACATTTTTAACTCTTCTCATGAAACACTTAAGGGTAAGCCAACAACACAACAACACATTTATTTATAATTCCTAACATCTGTTTTGCGAACTGGTGGCAATTTGCTTCCATTGTGCTTGATGGAGCAGGTAAACAGGTGTCTAAAACTTGATTCACTTTTAATTAAAGAACATTTTAACTCAAAGTTACGTCCATTTAAAACAGCACTTAACAAATAGGACAGACAGACAGACGTCAAAGAGACTTCAAGGGAATTCAATGAGGGAAGCTTTGTAAACACAGATGCTCTCTGTTTGTCTCAGCAGTGCTAGTTTCTTGTAGATGGACAGAGGTGGCGAGATGGGTTGTGTCAGTCAGTTATGAGGAGGCAAGGTTATTGAGGGCTTTGTAGGTGGATTGAACATGAAACTGTCTTCATTCAGCTCTGCTTCTCTGAGCTCTGCGGGTCACACACCTTTAAAAATAAACTAATGTCACATCTTTGAACCCTGCTGCTATCATCACCACCGCTCATGGTTGAAGTTTCTTGTAGAGATCGCTAAGTTTCTCTCACCTGCTCTGCTCCTTGATCATATTGATGGACACGATCCAAGATGAAGATGACTCAGCATGCTAACGGAAGCTAACCTTTTAGCTACATTGTTTGAAGCTAACGGTTTACCTCACCTTACGGTCTATGGTGTCAACAAGCAGAAGCTAAATGTGTCTGAACTAGGGATATACATTTTAGGTATTTTCCGTGATCGATTTTTGGAAATGTTAATGATCAATTATCGATTAATCAATAAAATAAAATATAAATGTACATATTATACTTATGTAGAA
The DNA here is from genome assembly GCF_009762535.1 of Notolabrus celidotus. Taxonomy (NCBI): domain Eukaryota; kingdom Metazoa; phylum Chordata; class Actinopteri; order Labriformes; family Labridae; genus Notolabrus; species Notolabrus celidotus. The sequence goes on from NC_048272.1 coordinate 22,718,106, forward strand.
AAACAAGGCCAAATACGCTGAGCGGTCTCCGCTGTGCGCAACACTTTAACGCTGATTAATATCGAAACATGCGTTAAACTCAAAACACCTCCCTGATAGATGAGTGTAATATGAGACCCCACGTTGTCTGTTCCACATGACGGAAAACTGAAAAACAAAATGTGTGTTTCGAGAATGCCTTAACAATCAATGATTAATTATGGTGCATCACTAGGTCGAACTCTTCTCCGACAAGGACAATTGATCAGTTTGCCTCTGGTGTTTGCTCATATTAGTAAAAGTTATAACGGTAGTCAAGGGGTTTTGACCAATCAGAATGAAGCATCTTCCACAACAAGAAGATCAAAGAGAGACGTAATAAGTGAAGATAAAAGCTGTATAAAACCTCTCCTTTCTCTGACGGAGCTTCTTCTTTCTCCTGACACATCACAAAGAAAACATCCGATCTCACTGCTCGCAGTTTGCATGAGACAGTGAATGAATGATGCTGAAGTTGGTTGTTTTGTAGTGAACTGGCCCTTTTGAATAAACTGATGTTTGTAAAGTTAGTCTCATAGTTGAGTCTTGGGTTTAACTTGTTCTCTGATGATCTGAGCAACATGTTTTGGTTGCGTGTGTCTCCAGCTTCTGACCCATCACTCTTCGTTCTTCTAAAGCTGTTTTTTTTAGTTGCATGCTGCCTCTGAAGTCTCTCTCAGGGTTAGTTTTCTGACCTCCTGCTCTCTCTCTCCTCTTCTGTTCCTTTCTTCTTCTTCTTGTTTAGTTAAAGGCTTACCGTGAACTGAAGCATCATCTCTTGTCTTGAATGCTCACACCGACGATGCTTACCGAACATCAGCTGATGTTGAAACATCATCACTTCTGTTTATTTGTTGTTTGCTGCAGCGGCATTTTGCATCAGCTCCTACTCGTGCTGTAGTTAAAAGTAGAATCAGGAGAGGATAGACGTTGAGGTGCAAAGAGTTAAGAGGGTCTTAAAAGTTCCTGCACAGATGTACAAGTGAGGAAACTTAGGAATAGTCTCTTTTCACACGTTTACAGTCTCTTCATTCTTTTTAAGGTGGTTTTAACTTTTCCCGTTACATAAAAAAACTTTCTTTTAATGCACAGATTTGATTAATGAACCCAAACCCTGTTATTTGTGCAGCTTTGGAAACCAGGCTCAGTGATAAGTCCACTCGTCTCTGTCAATGCAACAATCAGCAGTCATACAGCCAGTGTTTTGTTGGTTTTTGGACATCAGGACATTGTTTATTGATTCAGATCCAAGTTTCTCTGTTTTCTTCAAAGTTTTAAAAGACTATTTTCACTGATGTCCTCTGTTTGTCTTTTTCCTCCTGCAGCCGTCAAACAGCTGAAAGAGAGCGTCAGTTCTTCCATCCACAAACTGGCCAACTTTGACGGTGAGAGCTCGACTTATCAACTTAAAAATATCATGAAAAACATGATTATCTATATGAAGCCCAAAACGGATAACTACTACTCAACCTAGTCCCTTCACTGGCTCCCTTTAACTTCTAGAATTGATTTTAAGATTTTATTGTTGACTTTTGAAGAAGCTCTGGTCTTGCACCCCAAATACATTTCTGATCTACTCACCCCATTCGTGCCCGGTCCTATCCCGAGGTACTCAGCCAAGGCTGGCCCTTTTCTATAATCCGATCCAATCCACTTTATTTATATAGCACAATTAAAAAAAACAATCAAGTTTAGCAAAGTGCTGCACAGTGAGGTAAAATAAGTAAAAACACACAGAACATAAAACGCTGTCAGAGAGTAAAATGGAATAAAGTAAAAGAATCATGAAAAAACAAAAAAACACTTAAAAAGAATAAAAACACTGTAAGAGCAAATAAAAATCCAATAAAAGAACAGACAGAGACAGACACAACTCTCACGCTGGGTTAAAAGCCAAGGAGTAAAAATGTGTTTGAAGACGGGATTTAAAAGTCAGTAATGTTGGGGACAATCTAACATGGGAGGGTAGCTCGTTCCACAGTTTGGGGGCCACTGCCGAGAAGGCACGGCCACCCCTGGTTTTCAGCCTGGTCTTAGGGACCACAAGAAGCTGCTGTTCTGTAGACCTCAAAGACCTCGCGGGAGTGTAGCTTCGCAGGAGGTGGCTGATGTACTGTGGGGCAAATCCATTTAAAGATTTAAAAACAAATAATAAAATCTTAAAATGAATCCTAAAATGAACAGGGAGCCAGTGGAGGGAGGCTAGGGTGGGGGAAATGTGCTCTCGCCTATGGGTGCCAGTTAAAAGCCGAGCAGCAGCATTCTGAACTCGCTGAAGGCATGCCAGGGAGGCCTGGTTAATGCGACAGAACCAAGACCCTCTGGAACAACCTCCCAAAGGAGATCAGAGATTTATCCTCTTTTAAAAACACATTTCAAACGATGTGCTTTAACTAGAGATGTCACCTGAGCGTGTTTTAATCCAGAGGTTTTATTCTTCATTAGTCAGTAACCCTGGCAGGATTTTATAGTTTAATATTACATGTTTATTTCAATTTTATACCACTAATTTTTGATTGTTGTCTGTTTTCCATCTTGTTGTTTTTATTATTTTTTAGGCAGGATTTGATTTTGATTTTTTAATATTTTATTTCAGATTTGTTTTATCCTTTTATCTTTTATTTGTTGTTTTATTATTTTTAGACATGTTTATAGTTTTATTTTTATTTTTTATATATATTATATATAGTTTTGTTTATTGTTTGATCTTTTATCTGTTGTTGTTTTTTTTAATCGCCCAACTCTGATTTATTTCCTTTTATTTGTCTTCTCCACATTTCTCTTTTATTGTCTTTTAGTTTCTTTCTTATTCTTTAATCACTTTGTTACCCTGTTTTAAAAAGTACTATAGATAAGAAAATATTATTAATTTCATTACTACTAATTATAATTAAAGCTGAATATTGAGCTCTTATATTTGTGTTTGCAGAAGTGATGGACGCTCACTTAGAGAACAACCAGCTGCCAGAAGACGACATCCTGGCAAGCCCGGACCGACTCAAAGGTAGAGGATGTTACGCTGTTCGTTCTCTCTCTCTCTCTCTCTCTCCTCTCTCTCTCTCTCTCTCTCTCTCTCTCTTCTTTCTCTCTTCTCTCTCTTTCTCTCTCTTTCTCTCTCTCTCTCTGTCTTACCTGCAGACACTACTCATCACTTATCATCAGAGATCATTTACTGGTTTATTTACAGCAGAAGGCGATCTTTTATGGCGACAAAAGGAGACAAATGGTCGGTAATGTCCTTAGTCGAGCTGCCGCCTCGACCGATTCAGCCACGACGTTAGAGAATACTGACGTCAAAGTAGACATCCCTGATGTGAACAGTCTCAAAAGTTACCGCTACACCATTCGATTTTGGTCCCAAAATTCATCGTTGTTTTAAATGCACGCATTGAAATATCTGGAAACTTATGATAGCTTATGTATCTGGTTGTTATCTTGTTTATGAGACATATTTTTGTTGCTTTTTAGATGAGTTTCTGTGCAGTTGTTCTCACAAAAGGCCAAACTGCTGACAAAGAGACTGATAGTGTTTTAAACACTGACCTTTGACCCCTGCCTTTGTCGTACTGAGAGGCCAAATTTTTGTCTATATCCTGTGCGGACGAACCATGCTCAGGCTTTTAGAGGACATACACACTCTCTCTCATACACACACCTTGTGTGTGTGTGTGTGTGTGTGTGTGTGTGTGTGTGTGTGTGTGTGGTGTGTGTGTGTGTGTGTGTGTGTGGTGTGTGGTGTGTGTGTGTGTGTGTGGGTGTGTGTGTGTGTGTGTGGTGGTGTGTGTTCACAGGGAATCAGATGGATGCCAAAGAGTCGGACATGTCAGACACGCTGAGTCCCAGCAAAGACCGCAGCAGTGACGACACCTCAGGTCAGTCAAACTCACACACAAGTTACTTTTAAAGGTTTTTATCTTTTGGTTCAACTCCTCCCAACATTTTAAATATCTAGACTGTATTCATTTATCGTAAAAGTCATAAACTGTGATCTGAAGAACATATTTAGACTTAAAAACGTCATTTGTATTCCTCAGAAACATTTTGAAAGTTGCTCTGGGGTACATTTTCTCATCTTTCTGCTTAAATAAGACTTCATTTAGTTACTTTTGTTGTCTTTCATGTTAAAAAAAATCCTCAAATTAAAAGAGAAAAACGCTCATAAAACACCTCTAAATGTGTTTTGTGTTTCAGACGGAAACATGGACGACCAGGAGCTGAATGAACCGCAGAACAGAGTCGCTCTGCTCAAAGGTAACCTCCTCAGCAGATCTCTGATCCAGAAATACATCCAGCTCTCCGCTAGTGGGAGCTGTTTGGCAATGTTAGTGTTTATAAGTCTTCTTAAGGGCCTGTAATGTAGTTTAATGTTTGACACGAGTATAACAAGCTTGCCGAGTTCTTTCCTTAAAAAGTGACAAACTGTGTGTGTGTGTGTGTGATCATTTTAATTTTAGTTTAGTTTATTTAATTTTATTGTTTCATTTAATATTTTGTTTATTTTATTATTGTTTATTTTTTATTTAGTTTGGTTTATTTTATGTTATTGTTTATTTTTGTTTTTTCATTTTTTGTTTTTTATTTTATTTGTTTTTATTTATTTTAATTTTTTACATTTTAATTTTGATTATTTTAATTGAATTTGAGTTTAATCTAATGTTTTTACTTATTTTAATTTGTTTTATTTTTATTTTGTTTTATTTTTTTTTATTTAATTTTGTGTTAATTTATTTATTCATTTAATTAATATTTATTTTATTTTTCAACCATTGAGATGTTTAAAGATCCTGAGGTCTCTCAAAGTCTGTGTATGTGATCTGTGTGTGTGATCTGTGTGTGTGCAGCTGAGTTGCATCGGGCCGGTCTAGAGCCTGGAGACACGGAGCAGGTCATCCACCATCTCCACAGGGAGCTCCTGGAGGCCCAGGACTTAGCCAACACCGGCAAGCAGAGGTGTCTGGAGCTACAAGGTAAAGACATGTTCAGTAAAGTCTTCTCTGTGTTACCATCAAAAAACAGGAACCTTCCTAAGTTTGAGAGTGAAAGCATGCTCTGCAAAGTCGTATCACAGAGTATATTTATATTTATATTACTCCTCGAGAACAGGTGCAGCTCTGATGTGACTGAATCTCCCTCAGGAATATTAAAGTGTCTGATCTTGATTTATGTTTCTGTCTGAAGCTCTACTGGAGGACGAGAGGAGGAATAACTCTCAGCAGACTGAGGAGTCAACCAAACAGATCCAGTACCTGCAGAGTAAGAACACACACAACCCTGCACATGAAATATTCATATGTATGCATCTAAAGGTGCATTTCCACCAAGAGTTCTGGGGTCTTTTAGCCCCCACAACTACTTTACCCTGAACTAAAAGGTTCCTGTGCCCCCATTGTTGTCTGTGTTTCGACCGCGGGCTGAAGTCATGGCTAGAAACCATAGAAGCAGACAGGCAGGTATCATTATGAGCAACACAACAGTTAGCCTGTTAGCATGAAAGAGACTCAGCTGCATCCCTCATAAACGTCTTTAGACGATCATTTAATATCTGATGAGGATATTTAGAAATCTTAATAAAAACTAAACTAGTTTGCATTCCCAGGAACTCCCTCTGTGTTTCAACAGCTGTGTAAACTCCACAAACACTGACATGTTCAGCTGAAGGTCTCCAGTTTACAGGGTCACTTTTAAGACCGTAACACAGGGAGAGAGGCATTCGGTGGGCTTAGAGAAGACTACTGTTGCAACCTGCTAAATCAAGAAAATCACAGCTTTTTCTTTTGAAAAGTACACACACATACAAAAAAGATAGAACAAATAAAAACTAATGAAAGAAAGAGAAATCAAGTGAATGACCGATGTGTGTGATGTTATTGTGGACGACGGGCGGAATAAACACCCTGCAGTTAATCTACCAATCAGACACGTTCAGCATTGCAGACCCTGCCCCCCGAAAGTCCCGGAACTTTTGAAAAGTACTACCCCCCTAGCAGGGTTTTTTTTAGGGGGGAGACTATCTACCCCTGAACTAAATTTAGACCCTTGGTCCACCAGTCGAAATGCACGTAGTTCAGGGGTAAAGTTCCTGCGGTTGAAAACGCCTTTAATCCACCTCGCCACCTTATTCATCTCCCGTGTTTCTTCTTGTGTGTTTTTAGCTCAGCTTGGGAAGCTGCAGGCTGACATGGAGGCACTGAGGGAGCAGAGGGAGAGCACTATCTGCACCACCAGAGAGGAGCTCTACTCCGCCCAGGAGGAGGTAACACTCCCACTCTAAACTCCCTCTAATGTCCCACAGTCCCTCTGTAACTTTCTGTGTAATCTTCCTCTGCTGTGACCTGACCTCACTCCCTGTCGCCGCCCTCTGACTCCACATGAGCACTCTGTCCTGTTTCACTGACTCCTCTCACACATCCTTCTTCACCTCCCTATCCCTCTAACTCTCCTCTGGCTCCTTGCAGCTCCTCCTGACTCTCCTCCTACTACTCTGTCCGACTCCTCATAAATCCTCTTCTCTTCCTTCTGTTTCTAACGTTTCTCCTGCCAGATTATCGTCCTGCGGCATGCCATGGAGGCAGCCACAGTGGAGAGGGAGCGAGAGATCACCGCCCTGCAGGCCGACCTGGGTGGCGTACGCTCAGAGCTGGAGCACTGGAGGAACACGGCTGCCAAGTACGAGGAGGAGATCACCCGGCTACAGGAGGCCTTCACAGCAGCAGCAGCAGCAGAGCACGACCAGCCAGCTGCAGGGTGAGCAGGCCGAAGGAGCTCTAGTTAGTACAGAAACTCCTCATATGTGATTTTTAACTCTTAACCCCTCCTCCTTCTCCTCGTCCTCTATCTCTCTCTTTCAGTCGAGTGTTCGACATTGCAGGAGCGGTGTGTGTGTTTGCAGCAGGACTGTGACGGCCTGAGATCTGAACGGAAAGCTCTCACGGACAAACTGCACCGCCTGGAGACGGAGCTCAGCAGGTACAAGATACTTCTTTCAACCCATCAGATGCACAAGAGTTACATTTGCAAAGACGGGGTGAACAAAATCAGGCGACTGAGCTTCATAAGGCTGTCGGAAATCAGTGCCAATTACAGATCTCACACTTCATATCATCACCACTCGATACACACGGCCAAAACACAGAGACTTTAAGCTTTAGGTCTGTTTTGAAGATTCAAATGCTGCACGGACAAAGGACACAAAATCTGTGAGCTGTATCTGTGACAGGTGGAGTAAATGTTGGGTAGATTACCTGCTGACTGTGCCCACTCTGTGTACACTCATCGCTCATGAGCCAGGTCTTCCACAAGCTGCAGCTAGAGCGAGCCAGATATGTTTACCTGTGCAGTTTGTCTTCAACCCTGTTAAAGTCATTCTGAACACAGACTCCAGCCTCACAGTTTTCATAGCTGTAAATTCAGTTTAATACGCAGAGTTTGATCAGTTGTTTAATGCATTGAAAACACCAGAAGAAACCGTTCTCTCCGTCTGTTCCTGTTGTCTCCATCCCAGTGTCACATCGTCATTTTACGTAATATTACAAAAAAGTAAAAGAAATAAAACTCCATCACTACACAGCTCGCTATATTGATCCTCTGCTCCCCATTCTACCAGATAATACATTTTCCTTCCAACTTGTGCCTGTGACTTTGGATGTCTGTATTTTCTTTTATTTTTTATTGTAATTTTTTATTTTATATTTATTGTATTGTATTTTATTTTATTATTTATTGTATTCTTTTGTATATTCATATTTTAAATTTTTGATTTAATTTACATTTTATAAATTATTATTTTTGTTTATTTTATTTTTATTTACTGTTTTATTTGTATTTATTTTTATTTTATTGTTTCAATTCATTTTTTGTTTCCTTTATTCTAATTTTTTTGTTTTATTTTATTATTTTATTTTTAGTTTAGTTTTATTTTGATTTCTAATTGTTTTTATTTCATTTTAGTTTTTATTTCATTTCATTTCATGTTATTTTATTTTAGTAATTTAATTATATATTAATTTATTTTATTTTTGAACATTAAGACATCTAACTTTCCTGATGTCTTTCAAAGTCTCCTGTGAAAGAAAGGTTATGTCTGCTGCAGATGAGTTTGCTTTGCTCTAGCTGTATTTCTAATAAGTCCATCAATAACAAAATCAGAAACTCGTCTACATCATGTGAAGAGGACATGTGCAGTAAACGGTTTTACCCAACCAGGAAGAAACAATCAGAACAAATGTTATCATGCCTAAAAATCCCCCTTCACTTGAACAGATTGATCCCTTCAGGTGACGATAAAGTTACATGGGCGTAACATGCACACACCCATATTATGGCTCTCTCCTCCTCCTCCTGTCTGTTTCTGCTCTCTTACTCTGGACACTTCAGTCACAAAATGCCCGTAGAGACATTCATAAAGAATAAAAGTAGATGTAAAGAAACATGGGTGCTTCAAGATGTAACGTAAATCTGTAAATCTGTGTTTGTTTGACAGTTTAAACCCTCCAGGGTTTGATTCAAAGTAGGCAGCCAAAAAAACCGAAATACCTCCCTGCAGATGTTGAGTTTATCTGCAGCCTTGCAATCATTAGGAGTATGCTGTGTGTGAGGACATTAAAGCAAGACCTTAAAGAGTCCGTCACAGCTTCGATCGAGATGATTAATTCAGGTTAGGGCTGAGGTGGCTGACAGAGCTTCACCGTTCCTCGAGTCCTGCAGATCCAGTTTGGATTCAGCATTAAAAGAAGGACGGAGGAGTAGAGGAAACGTGGCGTCCAGCTGATTCAGTCAGAGCAGGAGGATGAGGCGCCAGCTGACTGATAGCTGACTGAAACAGAGAGAGTCGTCAGCAGGTTCAGTGACTGTAGCTCTCTGGAAAACATCCCTGCACACTCTGAAAACTCAGCAGGATTTTAAAGAGCAGGCGCCACCTGCAGCTTCCTCCCGTCACTATCTCTATACTTGACTGGAGAAGAAGTGCAGATGTCCGCTGCAGCAGGTCACATCTCATCTCTGTTAAATGCTGCAACGACTTGGAAAGAACCTCTAAAAACAGACATCCGAGTCCCAGGCTGTAAAATGTAACAGTAATGAGTTTGAAAGCTGTGTAAATGTAGAAACTGGTGGATTTAATGTTTGCGTGTGTGTTTTTGTTTGTTTCTGTGTGTGTGCAGCACCAGGGAGCAGAGTCAGGTCCTCAGCAGCAGTCTGGAGTCTCTGGAGAAGAGGGAGGAGGTTCTGCAGGAAAACTGGGTTCTCTGGAGAACAACACCTGCAGGATGAGAGCAAGCTGAAGAGCCAGCTGGACCAGGCCCAGGCCCACACACACACACTGCAAAAAGAGGTACACACACATGCACACAGAGACTCACATGATCCCTTCCACTTCTTAAGACGCTCCTTTTCTGATTCTGATAACCTGGAAGTTTACAAAGTGTGTATGTGTTTGTTTGTAGTATGAAGACACACAGTCCCAGCTGCTGGACCTCCGTCAGCGCTACGAGAGAACAGAGAAGGAGAAACTGAACATCCACCAGGAGCTGGAGCAGTGCAGGAGCAACCTGAAGCTGCTGCAGGACAAGACCAGCTCTGTGAGTACACACACATGCACATATGCACATATGCACGCACGCACGCACGCACGCACGCACGCACGCACGCTTGCACACGCACGCACGCACACACACACACACACACACACCACGACACACACACACACACACACACACACACACACACACACACACACACACACACACCTTCTATCAGACCAAAGACATAGGTAATAGGTGTGTTTGAACCTGAGTGTTTGTTTTTGCTCAACTGTAACCTCGTTTTTTCCACAGTTTATCAATTGTTTTATTTTCTTCCTGAAGATTGAAGCAGATTTGATTCTGGACACTTTGCTGTTCTTGGATTTGATAACTCAGAAAGCTCTTCCACTCCCCAGCCTCCATCCTCTCTGTTCTCACACTGATTCTGGAAACCAAAGCTCTGAATTATAAACCGTAGAAAATAAAAGTTTCCTACAGGTTCACACTGATTTAGAAACAACACGCTAAAGGAAGGTCTGCACAGACATGAAACTTGTTGATATAAGCGATGAAACTCCTCCGAGCGTCTCCACCTGTGACATCATCGTCTCTCCTGCCTCCTCATCCTCAGCTGACGTGTTTTAGTTTAGAGAATCAGGGAATGATTGTCATCTTGTGAGGCGGAGCAGCCTCTTCCTCCTCTTCCTCTGTTACCCTCCTCCCTCTCTTCTCTCTCTCCCCTCCTCCTCTTCCTCTTCCGGGTCTTATTCCTTAGATTTTGTCTCTACAGAACTTCACAGGTTAAGAGTCCTGAATGGACAACAGTTTAACATTTCTGAAGACTAATTCCTTTTGTTCAGTTGTTTGAGTTTATTTCACAACACATCAACTTCAGCAGACGTCTGGAGCCATAAACAGGCTTTGAGAAAGTCTCTTAATGGGATAATTAAGACTTCCCGACACCTGGAAACAAACTTTAAAGTGTCAATTTGGTTCAGTTCCTATTTGAGACACGGTGAGTTAGTGCTGCATGATTTAGTGAACTTGTGCGATCGTGATTATAGCGGACAAATTGTGATTGTGATATAAAAAATGATGATGTGAGCCTGCTTGTTCAATCTTTATTTATACAGCACCAAATCCCAACAAATGTTATCCTAAGACTATTTCCAAACAGAGCAGGTCTAGACTGTACTCTATGTTCCATTATTAACAAAGACCCAGCATCAAGACAGGATAAGATCCAGTCCCATCTTACAGACAGGACTCAGTCTGATCTCATCTTAATCCACCATGAGCAGAGCACTTTGCAGCATTTAGCAAGTTACAGTGGCAAGGACAAACTTCCTTTAACAGGCAGAAACCTCCAGCAGGACCAAACTCATGTTAGACACACATCTGCTGAGACCGTGTTGGAGAGAGGGATAGAGGGAGATGAAGAGAGAGAGAGAGATAATAGTGGGGAGACAGATAGTAGTAGTTGTAGCAGCTGGAGTCTGGCACGTCAACAGCAGCAGAGATCCAGAGGAACCTATGAGACAAGGGAGCGGAGCAGAGCACTTTGCAGCATTTAGCAAGTCACAGTGGCAAGGACAAACTTCCTTTAACCAGCAGAATAGGAAGACATAAAGGGTGAAGAAGCATGGAAAGAAGAAAGAAAGAAAGAAAAAAGAAAGAAAGGAAGGAAGAAGAATGAATGAAAGGAAAAGGGAAAGAAAGAAAGACAATAAGAAGGAATATAAATAAAGAAGTAAAGAAAAGAAAGAAGGACAGAGAGTAAGGAAAAAGGAAAGAAAGAAAAGAATGAAGAAAAGAAAGAAAGGATGACCGACGGGACAAGGGAGCTCAGGGACTCCAGAAAGGTCGAAGAAAAGAGGAAAGTGAGGGAGACGGAAGAAAGAAAAAGATGAAGGATTCTTTCTTTTCTTTCTTTGCAGAAAGAAAAGAAAGAATGAATGAAAGGGTGAAATAAAGTAAGAGCGAATAAAAAAGGAAAAAAGAGAAAGAAGTAAAGAAAGCAAGCAAGAAAAGAAAGGACAGAAAGTAAGGAAAAAGGAAATAAAGAATGACAGACCCAAAACATTTATCTATTGCAGAGATCCAGAGGAACCTACAAGACAAGGGAGCTCAGGGACTCCAGAAAGGTCTATGGTTAGTAACTTTAATGGGACAGAGAGGGTTAAAGTAAGAGACAGGCAGAGAGAGGAGAGAGAGGGAAAGACAGGATCCCAGTGTGTCAGTCTAAGCCTATAGCAGCACAACTAAGACCCAGTCCAAGCCTGATCCAGCTCTAACTATAAGCTTTATCAAAAAGGAAAGTTTATGTGTCATGTGACCAAACAAACCAAACTCCAATCAGGGGACAGGTTGTAATGCTTAATGACCCACATACTCTCGCAGCCATCTGTGCAGGTTTAAGATTGCACACTCTCACATCATGTTTGCGATACAATAAATTGTGCAGCACTACTGTAGGTGAGTTTATCTCTCTGTCAGACTTTGTTGAAGCAGTGTTTCTGTGTTCACAGATCTCTGAAGTGTCATTCTGATAGAATGAGTGACTCAACGCTGAAATATTCGTCATGTTTTAATGCCTCAAAATGATCCTCGAGGTCCTGACACTTCATCTACAGCAGGAACAAGATGTTACGAGTTGGAGAGAGTTCACAGGACACAAAAAGCTTTCATGTTTTTGTTTCTGGAGTATTTCTCTCTTTACCTCGAACTGATGAGACGTCCTGATGCAGCTGAAAAACCCAGCCTGGTGACGGGTGGTTCTTCTTCTGTGGTGTTTGGTGAATGTGGCTGCTTAAATGTGCAGCAATGGCGGTGTTGCTTTAGTAGAATCAGCTGACTTGACTTGACCTGCCTTCGTAGAATCCCTCCTCTCTCTCTCTCTCTCTCTCTCCTCTCTCTCTCTCTCTCTCTCTCTCTCTCTCTCTCTCTCTCTCTCTCTCTCTCTCTCTCTCTCCTCTCTCTCTCTCTCTCTCTCTCTCTCCCTCCCTCCCCCTTCCTTCTCTCTCTCTCTCTCCCTCTCTCCCTCGCTGTAGCTGCTCCATCCTCCATATTGGTTTATGTTTGATTTGCCGGCTGATTTCTTCTTATCCCTCTCCTCCCCTCCCCCCCCTCCTTCCCCTTTCCTCTAGCCATCCATATTGCAGCCTGTCCAAGCCATATTCATTGGCCTTGTCCTGGCTCTGCTCTACTGGTGTTTCGGCCAGTTGTGGTAGAAAGGTACACACCGACATGACATCAGTCTGCCTCTTCTTTCTCTTTTTTGCCTCGTCTGTGTTGTTTTCATCTGTGGAAGGAAAGGTGACAGAGGTGAAAACATGGCGCTGATCTGTGAGGAGTTCAGGGTTTAGGGTTTATATAAAGGATTTTGACCTCATGCTGTATTCTTAGGTCACATCTCAACAGTGTTAATTTTGGCAGCTACTTTTGATTTAGTCTTTAGACGAAAATGCCCGTTAATTTTTGTCACATTTTAGTCCTTTCAGCCCTTTATAGTTTTAGTCGGCGGAAACTGAAAACATTTTAGTCTTTGATTTTTGCCAAAACATCTTCACTCTTTAAATAATTAATGTAGTCAATCAGATATCGGTAACAGGGTTGTACCAAGTGTTAAAATCGTCAACATTTCAATCTTTTAACACTTTTGCTTGTGTAACATCTTACGTTAAATAATTCAGCCTGTCCCTACAAAGAAGTCAAAAGAAAACATTCTTGATTTGACAACTGTGACTGTATTTTGATTCTCTTGATTCACAGAAAAATGCCATGAAAGGGCTGTATTGCACATTTACGACGGTCCTTGAATGCACCTGCAGTGACAGGCGCACTGGACAGTCGGTCAGTTCTCGGCACTCTGAAATGCATCTGCATCTTTGATGACAAGGAGTTGATCAAAACTTACTAAATGGTCTGAATGTATCACCAAACTGGATTAAATCAAGCTGTAGACGCTGAGCCTTTTACGTTAATGGCGGCAAAAAACATCAAACATCAATATTAAACAGAAGTCCCCCGGTTGGTCTTTGTCACTAACGCACACCAGGGGTAAAAATCCTCAATGAAGATAAGACAGATGCATGGAGGTGGGAGAGCTGGTTCATGAAGCACACCTGCTGCAGGTAGAGACCAAGCTAACACTGAGCCCCTCAGATAATAACTCAGCCTGTCACAGGAATTAATCACTTTTATCTTTAAAGATTAGACGCACAGCGGGGAAACATGGATTCTAATGTCCGACGGTCCGCCAATAAAGTTTTCGTCTCGTCATCGTCTCGTCAACAAAATCAAAATATACTTCGTCAGAGTTTTTTGTCAGTGAAGCACTTAGCTTGTCATAGTCTCGTTTTTCGTCATAAAAATGAGTCGTTGATAAACATTTATCGTCATAATTTTGTAACACAATTAACACTGCATCTCAACCTCGGTCATGACATCTAATCCTCACCTTATAATTGAGGTGAGCGATATCAAATAAAGACTAGTTTATCGATAAATCACCAGCAGTAAATATAAATGTTTTAAGACCTCTTAATTGAGCTAACATCCAGAAATCTTAACGTACGTCGGAGCTTGAGGAGCGTAGAAACTATAAAGCGGCCTCGCTTTGATCTTTTCTGATTCTAGGATCGAATATAGTCATGATCGGATTACGTTCTTGATTTAAAGTTAACAACTTGTGTTTAAAATGCCCCGTGTTGCTTAATTCAAGGTTTTTAACGCCTTTATTCAGGAGACAGGAAGGTGGTTAGAGGAGAGTGTGGACAACAGGCAAGGGTCAGATTTAGACGGCCGTTTCAGAGACCATACCCTTCTGTACATGGGGCGCATGATTTAACTGCAAACTCAAACCCAGCGCCTCATTTGTGTAGTTTTTTATTTATTTTTTAAGTTATATTTTTGGGCTTTTCCACCTTTGATTGATAGAGGAGAGGACCGTGGATAGAGTAGGAAACCAGTAGAGAGTGGGGAATGACATACCTTTAAGCTAAATCTGCGCCCTTGTGTTGTTTTGTTAATCTTCATTTTTAAAGTCCCAGATTTTTTCACCAGCACTCTTTGAAAGTTTTCAAAAACAGGTAGCCTGGACCTTTCCCAAAGTATAGCATGGTTCAGTTAAAGAAGCTTAACAAGGACACTGTTGGCTTCACATTTTAAGAATCAAACCCCATGTTCAGAGGCTACAGTCCTTGCTGGTTCTACTCCCGGCCCTCGAACATTTGCTGCACGCCATCCCCGACTTTCTTGAGCGTCTAAATGCCCTAAAATATAACTTTAAAGAATAAATCAATTAGAAATAAAAGAAAGAAAGTAGCTTAAAAACTGTATCTTTAAAGCTACAATGAGGAACATTTCTTTTTATTTTTGGCCCCCCCCTGTGGCACAACCATTACTCTTATCTTTTTGCAGATTGGTCCCGTACAGATGAAGTTTTCCTTTTACCAAACAACAAAACATTTAATAAATTGTACGCCAAAATAAGCACTCCCGTTTTGAACGTAAAAAAAAGAATAAACGACGATAAACCAAAAAGACAGACACATAAAACAAACATTACAAACTAATGTAAATGCTATTTACATATTTGATAAGTAGTGAGAAGCAATAGCAGTTATTAAATCAACTCATTTCATTTATTAATCTATTAAAGGTCAAGTCAGATTCCCTTTTATATATATATTAACATAAACAATATCTGAAAATAACTGACGTAGGAGCATGTGCACTGACAGGAATATCTTAATGAGGCTGAATAAATAAGGCAGGTCTCAGGAAGACTAGCAACATGTGTTTTCATCCCTTTAAAACAACAGTAAACAGATGTGGCAGGAGAAAAAGTTCAGGGTCAGTCAGGTTATTCTGTAAGTAGATGAGTCATAGTTTAGGACTGATGTGTCATCAACCCTGAATCCTGATCAGTTCAACGCCGTCTTTCACCTCCTACTCTTCCCTTTAAAACTGAGTCTCATCCTCATCATCTTCATCACAGCGGTCCGTCTCTTTGCTCTGCTTCGAGCGGCTCTAAATGCATGAGTGTGTCGTCTGCCTGTCGGTCTCATATTTCTGCTTCTGCTGGAGTTAACTCTAAACTCTTTAAAGGGACGGGCTCCTCCTGCCAACCATTCAGCGTTCATTTAAAAGGATACCTCGTACATTTTTATCCTCTGAGTGAGAAACAAAAAAAAGGCTTTGAGTCACTGAGCTGTTCTGATGACTTTCCTTTACCTTCCTGTAACCAACTCTAACACCTGAGTTTCTCAAAAACCAATATACCAATCAAATACTAACACACCAATCAGAAAACAAACAGTTTCACTAACAATGTCTATATCAGAAAACAATTTAAATGGAGAAAGAATCTCCAAACGTCTATTTTTCCTGAAAATAAATAAAAAGGAACAAATTTCTTGTCAGCCAAACGGACGTCAGATCCACTGATTGAACCACACAACCACTTTAATAGAGTGTTTATTTTCTTGTTTTTCCCCCCCTCTTGTTGCTTAAAAATAATTTAATCTAATCTGAACAACCGGTTTCTTCAGGAGAACAAACAAAGATATTAAATTGGATTGTTTTGCTGCTTTTTATCTAATAAAACATTCGGTTGTTTTTAAAACGTTTGGGTAAGATTATAATGATTCTAATTAAGATATCCATATTATCATGGACCCTACAGAGGGCTGGATTTAGTGGCCCTTTTCCACCGGCCCGTCTTAGCCCTACTCTACTCACCTTGACTCGATTCTACTCAGTTTGTGTTGCGTTTCCACAGGTGCGGGTACCTCGTGTCAGATACCAGTTTTTTCGTACCTGCTCTGCTCTGGTTCCAAGCGAGCTGAGCCGATACTAAAAGTGACGTCAACGGACTGCCGGCCACTGATTGGTCAGAGAATATCATCACCGAAGAGTCATGAGCGCGACGGCCTACCACAGGAATCAAACCCGTTGTTTGTGTCGCGTTCAAAATGAGGTAAACGCAGTTTCGCGCAGCTGGGTTATGATGACCCCGCCCACCGTGAGACTGTACTCAGGCTAGTGGAAAAGGTACCCAAACTGAGCAGAGTCGAGTGGAGCCGAGTCGAGTTGAGTAGGGCTGGAACAGTGTTGTGGAAAAGGGCCATAAATGTGACTATATTTATTTATATTTTAACTCACGCCTCTTGAAAGCGATGTCACTACGATACAAAGTAGCTGATGTAGACTCTCTCTCCTCATAAAATAATTCACCAGATAGCTGTTGAAAAATATCATAAAATATTTTATTTAAAGCAATAGCCAGCACTTTTTTCTCTGTGATTGAGTATGTGGGTTTTGGCGCCCCCTGCTGACCAAATTGTGATATGTAGAGCACTGACAGACCATAATTGATTACCTCTAAAGTCTTTATCTGGATCAGGTTGATGTAATCCAGTTTGTCTTGAGTAACTGAGAAATAAGTGTTAAAAAAAGAACACATCCAGAAATAGTGCAAAAACAAACAGGCTTTCTGGTATCAAATTATGGTGCTAAAAATGTCTCAGTAGAGTCTACTCCTAAGCTGAAGTGAGTGCTCGAGTCTCAGTCGTTTAATATTCTCTAAATTACGAGGTAGACTTGGCCCCATCTGCAGAACACTGTAGCCTAGCTTGTTGTTTCTCCGGGCCAGTTTCTCATTAAAGGGGCCGAGTGAGCGACATCCTTTGTGGCTAGTACAATAACTAGTGACATACAACTCATGCAACCCCACTTCAAAATACTGAATGTCCATTTAAAACAGCAGTATATGCCCTACAACCATCGACACTAGGGGCAGCACAAACCAAATTGAAGTGCAGGAGCTGATCCCAAAGGTATCCCTTTAAACGCTGTGCACTCACATTCATGTGTGAACTAACACTCTTCATCCCTCATTCATCTCCGTCTCTTCACAGCTTCCTCACTCTCAGGGCGTTGGCGTTGTGCTTCTTTGTCTTTTCTTTCTCCATCTCTGGGCGAGCTTGTGACGGTTTCTGTAATTTATTTCCATTCTGCCGCTTTTAATCATTTCTGTTTGATTCATTTACCAGTTTCTTGTTTTGATTTTCTGACTCATCTTTTTCTCACTTCAGGTTTTTAATTTCTCCATCCAGCCTCTAATATTTCATCTCTTCTTTATTTAAATCATCCGTCATTCTGTCCATCACGTCCGTCCTGTGTTATGCTCGTTGTTTGCTGCTTGTCTGTTTATTTTAAGAATATGTGATCAGAGTGTCTGCTCGTTTGTTTTGAAGGAAATCTGGTCTGTAACTTTTCTGCTTCTTACTCAGGTAACCTTCTCTGCCTTTACTTTGCTGCTTCCTCTTTTGTTTTATTCTCTTTTTATTTATTTACCCTTTTCTCTTCTCCCCTGAAGTCCCAAAAGAAAATCAGAGCAGGTCTAGAACGTACTCTATGTTCTATTATTAACAAAGAACCAACATCAAGACAGGATAAAGATACAGTCCCATTTTACAGACAGGACTCAGTCTAATCTCATCTTAATCCACCATGAGCAGACACTTGCAGCATTTAGCAAGTTACAGTGGCAAGGACAAACTTCCTTTAAGGCAGAAACCTCCAGCGGACCAAACTCATGTTAGACACACATCTGCTGAGACTGTGTTGGAGAGAGGGATAGAGGGAGATGAAAGAGAGAGAGGATAGTGGTGAGACAGATAGTAGTAGTGTGTAGCAGCTGGAGTCTGGCACGTCAACAGCGCAGAGATCCAGAGGAACCTATGAGACAAGGGAGCTCGGGGACTCCAGAAAGTCTATGGTTAGTGACTTTAATGGGACAGGAAGAGTTAAAGGAAGAGACAGACGAGAGAGGAAGAGAGGAAAGACATGGTCTCAGTGTGTTAGTCTAAGCCTATAGCAGCATTACTAAGAGCTGGTCCAAGCCTGATCCAGCTCTAACTAGAAGCTTTATCAAAAAGGAAAGTTGAAGCCTACTCTTAAAAGTAGAGAGGGTGTCTGCCTCCCGGACCCTGACTGGTAGATGATTCCAAAGAAGAGGGGCCTGATAACTGAAGGTGCTACCCCATACTACTTACAATGTCATTTACAATGTCATTTAGCAGACTCATTTATCCAAAGCGACGACTTAAATTTTACAGAATTACTAAAAACATATTTTAAGGAGTCTTTTCAGTCGAGTGTGAGACAAAGCACTTCTTCCTTAATAAGATTTAAAAACATTCAGGGGAACAAAGTTTGAAAATCGGTTTTTTAGATTGTTCCAAAGGGAAGATGCAAACTCGTGACTCTCTTCCTGCAGGAACACAAACCTAGTTTTATTTAAATCTTTTGGACTTCAGGTTCTTTTTTTATCACTCTTTCTCTGCAGTCTGCTCCTCTATTTCTCTCTTTCTCTCTCTTCTCTCTCTCCTGGTTTCTGTCTTCAGGCGTCTCTGAGTGAGAAGTTCAGACCTGACAATCTGACTAACTGTATTTTCTTCTTCTGTGTTTTACTCCCGTCCGTCTCGTCTTCTTTCTGACAGAGCGGCTGGAGCCCCTGGATGCCGGTCATCGCAGTGATGGTCGCCGTCACGGCAGCCGTCCTCTACCCGAACCTCTCCAAGAGCAGCTCCACCTAGGACACACAAACACACTTTACACCCACACACCCAGGGAGCTGTGAGGAGAGCGTCACTGCTTTACTTGTATAAAGTTTAATTGTACATAATTGTAGAGGGAATATAAAGGTTGTGGTTTCTACAGAGGTTCGATACTTTTGGTTTATTTTGTTTTCTGTGTTTTTTCTAGCGGAGGGGAGTTTTTTGTCGTTTTTATTCTGGGCTCTCTCTCAGCTGTGGTGGGGGCTTTTTTCGGTTTTTTCGTCTCTCTGCTGAATTCTGGGTAATGAAGCATTCTCCAGCAGGCCGAGCTTCCACACGGAAAAGACCTGCCTGAGGGTGAGTTTGCTGTCATCCCTAATGCTAAAATGTACGGGATGTAAGTGAACGCAACACTACCCAGCAACTCGGTGCAGACACGAACACGATCCACCTTCATCAGTGAAAACCGCAGGTCTACCCACCTTGTAGTTCTTTAGCAGCCTCTATTCGCTCAGTCAGAACTGGTTGAAACTGGTCGCACAGAGCTGCAGGGCGTCATCAGTGTCGTCTTTGAACATTATTCAACTTTAAAATCTCAAAACCAGCTCAATTAGTCAGTTTGTTCTCTTTCTTAGAGAACAAAGATTCTTAAAGCTCCTAAAACAGGACCAGCTTCCCTTGTCCCGTACTAAGCAACCTGTGACGAAAAATCTAAATTGTTTGTGCTTTTCATCTCCTGCTTGACACCTACCCCCTTCCAAAGGAGACGGGTATTCCAAATGATATGAAGAAATAACGAGTCTTCTTGCTGATGCTGTGGTTTGGTTTTTTTAAGTTCATAGGGAGGCAAAAATGTTAATTTCAGTCTCTTTTTATTACTAGAAAAAAACGCTTACTGGAGCTTTAATATGATCTCCTGCTATTTAGACTTAAATCTTAAAATCTGGTTATTTTTAGTCCAAAGACATCTGAATTCTGTTCCTAAGGGATAAAAAAAAAGTAAACAATCTCCATAAAGGTAAGAAACTAGCAACAGGATCAATCCTGACTGTTCTATGGATTTAACGTTAAGGTTATTTAATTTAAAGTTAATTTTTAGTGTTATTTGCACATTTAACGGCTCATGTTTTCACCTGAACTTTAAGCTCTTGTGTGGCGTTTTTTTGTTCATGAAACAGACTGAAATTAATATTAATGTCTCTTTTTGACCTTTAGAAGCAAACAAGACAAATAACAAGAGGAGTGACTCTTTAAATTATTTTAATGAAAGCTGTTCCTGCAGCGTGCTTTCATCTCCTCGTCTACCCCCTTCCAAAGTAACGGGATTTCAAATGATATGAAGAAATAATGAGTCTCTTCCTGATGGTGTGGTTTGTTTTTTAAAGTTCATAGGGGGGCAAAAGTGTTAATTTCAGTCTATTTTTATTACTAGATAAAAACCCTCACAGCAGCTTTAATATGATCTCCTGATACTTAAATCTTTAAATTTGGCATTTTTGTCCTTTTTGATTGAAACATTTTAACTATTTTACCAAGTTAATAAATCCGGCAACTTGATCAAACCCGAGCTGATCTTCTGTGTGGCTTTAACTTTAAGGTAATTTAATTTAAAGCTAATGTCGTGTAATTAACGTCTCTCGTGTTGTCACCCGAACTTTAAGCTCCTGTGTGGCGTTTTTGGCTTTTTATGAAACAGACTGAAATTAATATAAATGTCTCTTTATGACCTTTGGAAGCAAACAAAGCCATTAACAAGAAGAGTGACTCTTCAAATACACTTATTTTATTGTCTTAAACCACTGCAGGGAAGGGGGGTAGGTGTCAGGCGAAGGGATTAACTGTACGCTGATGATGCAGCCTTTTACTTAAGTTCCTCGGAAGACTCTCAACGAGCGTGCATTTGACTTTTATAACTATTAGAAACACTAATCACACATGTAAGGATCAAATCTGCAAAACCAGTTGTGTCCACAGGGGCGCCAAAAGCAAGATGCTGAAAATCCCATACAGGTTTCTTTAAAGCTCTGCAGTTTAGAGCTCAATTCCAAAACAAATCCACATGTGGGGAAATGAATAACTGATTTGAATACAGGGAACAGAGACAAGACATGTCAAGGGTTTGCACTTGTAAATCATAAAAGAAAACCATTTTAAAGTTGCTTAAATGATCAAAAGAGAATTTGAAAAGCTCTGGTGTGTGTTTTGGGGGGATTATGAGGTTACTTTTGGGGCTCATGACAGAGTAGAAATTAAATCTTGAACCAACCACACTTTTATAAAATACACGAACAGTTCTTCTCTTCAGCAGAATATAATCCACATTTCAATAATCCGCCTGTACTTGAAGAATGAATAAATTCCCCCTAACAGTAAACCTAACCCCGTGTGTAACAGCACTTATAAAGCACAACCAGTGCCTCAGTTCACCTGGATCAGCGTCGTCTTCATCCTGCACCCAGTCTGTCGGAAAGTTGGACGCCGGCGGTTTCAGTAGTTCCACTCTGCTCTGTTCTGGTTTTAGTCGGCCATGTTGGCGTTTTCTCTGTTGGGGAGATTTTTGGGGATCGGGGTTTGAAAACTTGAAGCCAAATTATTACAAATAAAATTATTTTCTTTCTGTTGAATCTTTTTTTTTGTTTTAATTTTGGGGCACAGAAAAAGGGGGTCAAAGTGCCTCTGATGTAACTAACACCACAGTTTGTGTATGTGTGTGACAGAGGACACGCACGCAAACACACACACGGTTTCTCTGTCAGAAACACACACATGAAACACTCTTTAGGCTGTCAGAGGTCTGATAGTGTCAGGAGTGTGGGAGGAACGAGTATAGAAAGATGTGTTGGTTTAAGGAGGCGGGTTTATGAGCTGTATCGCAGCCGGCCATGAGGGAAGCTCCAGATATGCTCAGCTTAAAAAAGAGACGAACAAACGAAACCACCAAGCTAGACAAGGCTTTAAACTCTGCGGGGTCTTTCTTTACAACGTTTACTTCAGAAGGTGTGACCTGATCCCTGGCGCCCCCTTCAGGACAAACCTCATATTGCAGTCCATAACGCTACACAATCGGCTGCAGTCTCCTCAAACTGTGAAACGTCAGACCTCTGCAGAACTCTCTGAAGCCCACACAGCGTCTTCTAAAAGTGTGTGTGTGTGTGTGTGTGTCGGTGAGCAGGAACGTGTGGTGCGCTCACACTCTGGACTCTTGAGCAGCGTTTGTCATCGTTTGTGTACTCCGTCTTGTCTCCGTGTTTTAAAAAGATGAATAATAAATACGAACAAATATTCCGATGTTTAAAGAGAAAACACTACAGTACAGTACAGAGAGAGAATTGTAAAATAAAACGTTATTGAATGATGTGCTACTAGACTTATTTTGTTAAATCGTTAGAGATATGAGAGGGAGCTGTGTAGAGGATACAGATGACGAAGATGAATGATGATGTATTGAATATGCAGAGAAATGTTGGATTAAAGTTGTAGCAAGCTGACCCACCAAACCTGCCTCCTGTGCCTTCATTCACTCCTTTCACTCACTCCATCATCCTTTAACAAACAATAAGAGCTGAAACATCAGACTCTGTGTACAGGCCCGAGGAAGTCTGTTCTTTCCAACAAGGTACGATAGACGACAAGCTACAACCAGATTTTTGTCAAGGCAAGCCGTCCAAGGGGATCTCAAGATTCTCAGGATTGCAGAAGATTCCAAGATTTGGTAAAAGTTTTGGGATCACAGGTTTTTTAGGGTCTTGTAACAGAAGATCAGGGTTTCAAAAAAGCTTGTCAGGATCTTGCAAATGTTACTTGGAGTCCCCAAGAATTTTTTGGAGATGTCAAAAATGTTTTTAAAGGTTCTTGCCAGACTCTTGGAATCTTGCAAATATTGCTCAGAATCTTGCAAAAAGTCTTGATCTTTCAGAAGTTTCTTAGAGTCTTGCAAATGTTTCCCAGATTTCACAAAAGGTTCTTGCAACCTTGTTTTTCAAGCTCTCACTTAAGTGTCAGCGGATACTGAAAGATTATCCTGATGTCAGAAATTGTATTTGAATCTGCCAAAGTTTTCCTGGATCGTACAAAAGTTTCCAGGATCTCACAAATGTTTTCTCGAAATCTCTCAGGAAACTGTGGAAAAATCCCTCGAAACTTTTATGACATCTTGTGAAACTTCCTCTGGATCTTGCCAGCTTTTCTGTGATCCCCAGAAAGTTTCTAGGATAAAGAAACTATCTTGGCATCTTTCAAAGGTTTCTCCAAATCTAGTAAAAGCTTCTCAAGATTTTAAAAATGTTGCTAAGAATCTGAAAAATAAATTACTGGGATATTGCAAAAATTCTGGGGGATTTCTCAAAGGTTACGTAGGATCATGAAAATTTTTCTCAAAATCTAGCAAAAGTTTCTCAGAACCAAATGTTTCTTGAGATCTTGCAGAAGATTCCAGGATTTGGTTAAAGTCTCTGGATCACATAAAAGTTCTATCAGGGTCTTGTAACAGAATATCAGGGTCTCAAACGCTTCTCAAGATCTTACAGAAAAATGTTGGGGTCTCCGAAGTTTTTGGTGATGTCGCAAAAGTTTCTTTGGATCTAAGGTTTTTACCGGACTCTCAGGATCTTGCAAATATTGCTCGGATCTTGTAAAGGTTCTCAGAATCTCAGAAAACTTTATCAATATTTTACACACTTTTCTCTGAGTCTTACAAATGTGTTTGGAATCTACAAAAAGATTCTTGAGATCTTGCAAAAAGTTTCACGGGATTCACAAAAGTTACTTTGAAACTTCCAGTTTCTCAGATTTTTACAAAAGTTTTCATGATCTTGCAAATGTTGCCAAAATTTCCCACAAGTTTTTTTGGAATGTTACAAAAGTTTCTCAAAGCCTTGTGAAATTATCTTTCAAAATTTCTCGAGATCTCCGGAACTTTCCTGGAGGATTTCTCAGAGGTGTGGTTGGATCTTGCAAAACTTTCTCTGGATTTTGCAAGACTTGATTTGTTTCTCAGGATCAGCCTACATTTTCTCCACCCTCATGTCCCTGCAGGGGCTCTGTAGAGATTTATTGATCTTTGTTTGAATTATCTTTCAGGCAAAAATTTCATTTTTCAATCATTTCTATTTATAATTTACCGAAAACTTGAATTATAATGAAATCCTCTTAAATTCTCAGATCTTGATCTTTCTTTTTAAATTGGAAGAACATAGCAAACTCTGAGGATAAAGGCAGATTAATGACTTAATGTTCTGTAAACACAGGATTAACATTCCTTCATTAAGAGATTGAATTTAGAAATCTAGATTTATAAAAAAAACACTTTGGCAACAAGAATGTGTTCAAAGCCTTGCTGCCTTTATCCAGTCGAGTCGTCAGTGATCATTAGAAACTTTTCCCAGAGGTAACTCAATGATTACCCAACTATATAATATATTTGAGTTTTAAAATCTGAATTCAGTGGATGTTTAAAGCAGTGTGTCATGAAAACACTGAAGTAAAATACCTGAAAATTAAACTTAAGTACTTTAGTAAATGTAGTCTCATTTTCCAACTCTGATTTAAAACCATGAGATCCATGTGATGTAATCGAGACGGAAAACCCAGGAGCGCATCATTAAACAGGCCCCAACCTGTGTGTGTGTGTGTGTGTGTGTGTGTGTGTGGTGTGTGGGTGTGTGTGTGTGGGTGTGTGTGTGGTGTGTGTGTTGTGTGTTGTATGTGTGTGTATGGGGGCGGGGGGGGGGGGGGGGGGTACTCTGGTATTAGCTCTAAACTTCACACGACAAACATGCATCAGTCATCCTGCAGAGGGATGATGTCATCTTTGAGACGGTTACAACATGTAGATTTAACGACTCCAGAGTCTCGACTTGTATAAAACATTTTCGACTCAGTAAAGAATAAAAAATATTTTTTTTTATGAGACATTTATCTTACGGGTTGAAAAAACACAAAGAAACTAGCTTTGTTCTTGGATAAAACCAGATAAATTATCCCATTATCATGAAAAGATAAGTCGATATCTTGAGATAACGAAAATTAACTCGTTATCTCGAGAAAACTGAGAAATAAAATGTATTTAATCATGTCCTTTTAGGGCTTCCATAGTGAAACGCAATAAATGAAATGCATGGATAAATGGCCACTTTGAGCTTCCATACTTGGATTAAAAAAACACAAACATGATAAAAACTAAGCTGATAAAGACAAAGGAGCGTGTCAGTACTAAGAAGAGGCAGGTTCAGCAGCTAATTATTTTTAAAAAAAGGACACTGAGGAGCATTAAATCCAGAGGGAGGCAGTGCTGCATCGTTAAAAAAGAAGAACTGAGAATTCCGAGCTTTCAGGGCTGCACTTGAACGCAGCAGCAGCCACTCTTTTCTCTGTGAGTTCAGAAAAAAAACTTTAGACCAAGTTCAGGCTGCAGCGAGGAAACACCGAGGACACACCGAGGACACGAGACACGAGACACGGCCAGCTTTCTGTCCCACAGAGTCTGACGAAGAGTCCAGAGGAACCTGCAGAGATGCCGGTCACAGAGAAGGACCTGGCCGAGGACGCGCCCTGGAAGAAGATCCAGCAGAACACCTTCACGCGCTGGATCAACGAGCACCTGAAATGCGTCAACAAGCGGATCGGGGACCTGCAGCTGGACCTGGGCGACGGCCTGAGGCTGATCGCGCTACTGGAGGTCCTGAGCCAGAAGAAGATGTTCAGAAAGTATCACTCCAGGCCAAACTTCAGGCAGATGAAGCTGGAAACGTGTCGGTGGCGCTGGAGTTCCTCGAGAAGGAGAACATCAAGCTGGTCTCCATCGGTGAGTGATGGCGGTCCATTCATTCCTCTGGAAGCTTCTCTGAGGCAACAAACACACCTTAAACTCTCTCCACCTGGTGATTCAGAGTGGGAACAAGTCTGAGAAGGTTCACTTGCAAAAGTTAGTTTATATCTCACTTTAAAGCCCATTTACACCTTTTCTGTCACGAGGCGCAAGAACTCCCTTTAAAAATAGACAAATTTAACACTTTTTTTCTTCCTGCTCAAATAGATGTACACAATATGAAAACAATTATATTTTGAATCATTTGGACAACCTCTTTAATTCGCCATACATTAATCCACAAAGAAACTAAGACTTTGTATAAAATATGAGGTTAAAACTGTTTCCTGTAGCTTACCTGCCTGAATTAAACACGGTAAAAATAGCAGTGAGAGTCGAAAAGAGACAGTTTTAAAGTTTAGAATTACTAAAATAAAACATATCTGTGCACAAATACCAATACTTGATGAAGTCTCATCCCTCATATCATCAATTGTGTCCCAAAAACAAAACCGTCTTTTGTTGAATGCCCGAACTTCCTTTAAAAATCTACTTATTTACAACATTTTCACTTCCCTGAACACATATTTGCGCATAATATGAAAACAAATTATACATATTGAATCATTTGGACAACTTCTGTAATTCGGCATACATTTAATCCACAAAAAAGCGAAAATGTTGTATAAAATATGAGCTTTTTGAAAGGGTCAATACTGTTTGTAGCTCACCTGCCAGCATTATACCAGGTAAAAACAGCAGTGAGAGTCAAGAAGAGAAGAATTAAATAAAAAAAAAAAAATACTAAAATCAAACATATTACTGCACAAATACGAATACTTGATGAAGTCTGTTACCTAATATCCTCAGTTGTGTCCCAAAAACATAGCTGTCTTTTGTTGAATGCCCGAACTCCCTTTAAAAATCGACTAATTTACACATTTTTGCTTCCCTGCACAAATAATTGAAATTTATATGAGTACAAAAAATTAATATTGAATCATTTAGACAACCTCTATAATTTGGTATACATTAAAATCTCAAAGAAGCAAACATTTTTTGTAAAATATGGGGTTAATTCTGTTTGCTTAGCTCACCTGCTTGCATTAAAGGCACAGTGTGTAGAAAGTGGAATGTATAACGGTAGTGCTCAATCACTGTGATGCATGAGACATCTGATCCTTCCTTTATTAAGTATAAATGTGCATGATGTAAAGTTTGTTCATTCTGTGCGACTGTAGAAATGTTGCAGAGCAAGATGGTGGTCTCCATGGAGGGGTCCCTCCTCTTATTTGAATATAAAAGACTCATTCTAAGTTAGATAAGTTAAATCAGGTGATTATGAACTGTTTGAAACATGTATGAATATTATTCATTTTGACTGTTCTGCTAAACGCTGCTGAATTCTACACACATGAACCTGACGGGTCTCTAAATGCAGTCTGGCATGTTTTGGGTGAGGGTCTCAGCAGAGTGTTTTAATGAGCAGACTCCTGCAGAGAGAAAACACACCTGTGTTAATGAGCCAGGCCTTGGGTGGAGAGGTGAAGTGGTTGGATGAAAATATTTCACAGCGTCTTTAAAAAGTCATAAACTCAAGCTTTTGTTAATGAGGTTTGTCAGCTGGAGGAGAACGAACGCTGCTTCTGATTTGAGACACACATCTCTGACGGTATCTCAGGTATCTTTGTCATTCTGCATCTCAACAATGTTTTTATTGTTTCGGATTTGTCTTAGGAGGCTTCTGTAATATCTGGTTTGTGTTTCATCGTTTCACATCCTCTATCAAATAATTCACAAATTGATCTGTCTGAGGGAAGTTTAAGAGAACAAATGAACACACATCATCTGATTTAGCTTCTTAAATTAACTTGTCTTTCCTCACCAATGATACGAAGATGAATTGTTCGGGGTCCTTGGAAAAAAAGACGTAAAAATAAATATTACTTAAAACCAGGCTAGGGAAATCTTTGTATCATCCAAAACTTTCCAAAAGAGATGGCCATATTTTGAAATGTGTTGTATTTCATAGAGAACATGATTTTGCAACAATGGAGGAGGCTTTAAAGAGACAGGAGCGGAAAGCGTTTCAGAAAGAGGCTGAAATGAAGGTTTCAAAGACAGCAGCCTGAGATCTGTCATTGATACATCTGAGTGAATTTCAACAGAACCAATGAGTGCTCACCTCTGCTTTAGCTTCTTAAATGTGCGGTCTGTCCTCACTGATGATAGTGAGATGAATTGTTCCGAGTCCTGGGAAAAAAAGATGTGTATTTCGATCTCTGCATGTAAGAAAACAAACGACGGCAAGTAAATATACTACAAATGCATCGTAGGGTCAACACAGAAGTGTAAACCAGGCTGGGGATATTTTGTATTCCAAAACTTTCCAAACATGTGGCCATGTTTCAAAATGTGTTGTTTTTCTTAGAGAAACATGACTTAACATTTAGCACCTAGCATTGCAACAGCGGAGGAGGCCTTAAAGAGGCAGAAGCAGAATCAAAGCGTCTCAGACAGAGGCTGAAATTAAGGTTTTTTCAGTACAGCTGCCTGAATCTGTCATTGATCTCTCTGAGTGAATTTCAACAGAACCAATGAGTGCCAACCTCTGCTTTAGCTTCTTAAGTGTTCAGTCTGTCCTCACTAATGATAAGAAGATGAATTCTTGGGGTCCTTGGGAAAATGACGTGTATTTAGATCTCCAAATGTAAGAAAACAAACGACGCACAAGCAAATATAACTTTCAACCGCATTGGCAACTACAGCATTATGTCAACGCAGAAATATTTTTGCATCATCCAAAACTTCCCAGGTCAGATTTAAGGGCCAAAACACACCGCAATATTTCAAAATGTGTAATTTATCGATTTTTTTGAGAAACATGACTTTGTAGCATTGCATCAGCGGAGGAGCCTTAAAGAGACAGTAGCAGAAAAAACGTCTCTGAAGGAGGCTAAAATGAAGGTTATGAAAGACAACAGCCTGAGAATTGAAGGATTTTTTGAGCTGTACATCATATAGACTGCTACAGAGTGACCAGAGGGACAATATAGTCACGTATGCTAGCTCTGCAACGTTACTATGAAGGGAAGAGGAAGTGCTGGGGACTCTCATGAACATCAGTCTGCTCCGAGGCGCAGATTCCAGGACACGACTGTCTGTGAACGCAGTTCGGTCTGTGTTTTCACAGCTCTGCCTCCGTCAGCATACTGATGGAGAGATCCAGCTGCTCACACACTCAGAGGTTTGAGTTTTATTAGTGACATCATCAGAGGTCTGTGGTCTGACCTGTGGGTGGGACCCAGGTGTGAGGAGGAGCGCTCTGGAGTTCAGGATTCTGCTTCCTGTTTGCTCTGACTCATCCTCGTGTTCAAAGTCTTCAGAGTCAGATATTAAGCATCAGACCACAACAGAGTTCAGAATCCGGACTGCTGGGTTTGAGAGTGGAACCAGATCAGGAGATGATCTGAAGTCTCTGGATGATCTCGTTGTGTGTGTGTGTGTGTGTGTGTGTGTTTGTGGTGTTGTGTGTGTGTGTGTGTGTGTGTGTGTGTGTGTGTGTGTGTGTGTGTGTGTGTGTGTGTGTGTGTGTGTGATGGGGGGCAAGCTGCAGGGAGGTTTGACTTTCCACAACCAGAGAGGAAATGTCTGACTTGGGTGGAGGTGGGTGGGGTTCATGAATACACGCGCAAGCACACACATGCACACACACACTCGCACATATAGGGGTGTGTTTCAGGTTTCAAGCTCCAGACAGATCAGAAACACTGATAAGTGAGAATAATGACACATTTGTTGTGACTTTTCTCAAGTTAGAAAATGTCATGATTTTTAAAACCAGGAAGTGATTTAAAGCGTCTTTAAATAATATTTTAATTTTGTAATTATTTTAAGTACGTAGAATAATTTCTTAGTTGAAGCCTTTGATTGTCGTAAGTCTATTTTATTTCCTTGTCTTGAAGTTGTAGAAACAGGCAGACTCGATGGTTTTCGTGCATTTTCATCTTCTCCTTGGATCATGATCGTCTTTAGTTTTGGAGCGGACACGCTCTGCTCCTTGAGGTTGATTCTCTGCAGCAGTAGTGTTTCCAGTGTCAGAACAGCTCGCCGTGTCTTTCTCCTCTCAGGTGCTCTGTCAAGGCGTCTTACTTGAACTCTATTAACACCTCTGAACTTTTGGACGGGAGAGACGGCTCACACACACTCTAACCCGAGTGAGTCAGAGTGTGTGTGCAGCTGCAGAAGAAATTTGTGTGTCGCAATCTCACCTCCATGACGGGACGAGGGAGCCAGAACGAAGAGAGAGAGAGAGAGAGAGAGAGATGAGGGAGGGAGCGTGGGAAGGAGATGTTGCTGCTGTCAGTGTGTGTTTCTCTAGAATTACAAAACCCTGTTAGTGTGTGTGTGTGTGTGTGTGTGTGTGTGGTGTGTGTGTGTGTGTGTTATATATATAAAAGGGTGTTGTCCCTCTCCTCGTGCAGACAGGTGTGTAGCATAACACCTGAAGTTGAAGAAAGAGTTGAGTGTGATTCTGAAGTTTGACTCGTCAGCTAATCAATCAATCATCGTTATGTCGTTTGTTTATTCGTCAATATGTCCATTGTCATTTTCGGTAAGTGGCTCCAGGACTCACCGGCTGGTTTCGATGATTGTCGTGAGCTAACGGGTCTGATTTCACTGCAGTCTTTCAAAAAAGTTGCAATGCATGTAGCATGTTTTGAGATATTTGCATCATGCTAATGCACAAATGAAGCTGTTTTCACACCAGGGTCATATGGAGAGGTTGTCCTGAAAGAGGCAGCATTTCCCTCCTTAGCCCGGGTCATCTTCGTGACTTTACGTGTCGTCACTTTACGTATCGTCACTTTGCGCATCGTCACTTTAAGTATCGTCACTTTAAGTATCGTCACTTTAAGTATCGTCACTTTAAGTATTTTATCCTATCGTCACTTGATGTCAGTTTACGTATCCTATCCTATCGTCACTTGACTACAGGATAGGATAAATAAAGTGACGATACGTGAAGTGACGATACGTGAAGTGACGATACGTTTAGTGACGATACGTAAAGTGACGATACGTAAAGTGACGATACGTAAAGTGACGATACGTAAAGTGACGATACGTGACAATAAGACACTTGATAATAGGAAAGTGGACACTCGAGGAACTGCATTTTTTAACACATGAGCGTGGGCTTCAACTCTTGTAGCCTGAGGTTGCCGCTTTCTTCAGACTCAGAGGCAGCAGATTCAGGACTGCGGTTGTTTGTGACGATACCACATAGTGCATTTCTAGTGTCTAATGTAACTATAAGAACTGTTGCAGAAACACAAGAGTACCAGAGATGCTGTCCTCAAACTGCAGCCTCCAGCTCTGCAGACGCTTCTTCTTCTCTCCACTTGAGCCTCCACTTTCTTCAAGCTGCTCTTGTACCTTTACATCCTCCTGTCAGAGTTTCTTGTCCTTCATGCACCGAGTCAACCCAGGACTCGTTCTGGCTGACGTTAGTTGACTTCTTAGAGCCAGATTACCACAATGCAAAGTGTGAGCAGTATGCATGGCATTTGTTTACATATGCAGCGGGAAAAGGAGGCTGTGACGGTGACGTAATGACATGAGGACGGCCCTGCAGGGTGTGAGCTTCTGTCTGCTTTACTGTAACGAGCTGCAGGTGTAAAAAACAACCTTGACATGACTGGGGTCAGGGTTAGAGTCATTGTGCAGCTCTAATAATCTCTAAGCCATCATGCAGCATCAACAGTTTACTTTCTGGTTTCCTTTAGAGAGATTTTCAAGTTAAAAGCCTCCAAACGGACGATTTGTTGCTGCTACAGTTAGAGGATCCAGGTGAAAACAGGCCCGACGGGATCTGTAGCTTTCAGTTCTGACCTTAATCAGACTGTGTGACCTCATTCCCACACACACACACACACACACACAGACCAATAACACACACACACACACACACACACACACACACACACACACACACACACACACACACACACACACACACACACACACAGAGCTTTTAGGCTGTGTTTTTGAAGAGGAACATTAGCCTGCAGTAAAGCGAGTAACGTGACTGAAGCTTCAGTTTGTGTTTTCACCTGAAAGACGCTTGATCATTCATTCACATGGAACCGTTACTTTTTAATATTCAGACTCTTTCTCCTCCTCATTACGAGCTCTCTTCATCTCCGAGCTCTAAACTTTCTCCTGTTTGTGTTCAGAGTGACATCAGCATTTAGTTAAAGCTCTCAAAGGTCAGACACACGTAAAGAAATAAAGTCAATATTACAGAAAGTTTCAGGTTGATCACGGGGTCACTTTGTGTCACGATGACTGAACACTCTTTAGTCTACTCACCATTGTTCTGAGCCGCTTCTTGCTCTAACTTTGGACTTCATTTTCTATTATTAGGTCCCTTTTAAGTCCTCTAACTTTCTTTCTGGAGTTTTCATTCAGGGGTTTGGGATTTAGAGAAATACAGAGACCATCAATGACCAGATTTAAGCTGCACATGTATTGCAGATTTTTTTTTTTTTTTTTAAGGATTAAAAAGAACCCCAAAGATCTGGTCTACTCTTAAGATTTTTCCAAATGTAAAAGAAATCCAGTTTATGTCCAATCTTTAAGAAGAGATTGCCTCTAAAAACTGCTTTATTGTATGTATCGTCACATACCATGTAATCATGCATCGTACAGTATCCTGGCATCACTAAATGTATTGTCACATAACATACCGTTTACTATTTTGACATATCGTCATGTATTGTATCGTCACAAAATATATAGTATTGTCAAGTATCATAACGTAAGTCACTTAACGTACGCCCCTTAACGTACGCCCCTTAACGTACACCCCTGAATGTATGCCCCTTAACCTACGCCACTAAACGTACGCCCCTTAATGTACGCCACTTAACGTACGCCACTTAACGTACGCCACTTAACGTACGCCACTTAACGTACGCCACTTAACGTACCCCACTTAACGTACGCCACTTAACGTACGCAACTAAACGTACGCAACTAAACGTACGCAACTAAACGTACGCCACTTAACGTACGCCACTTAACGTACGCCACTAAACGTACGCCACTTAACGTAAGCCACTTAACGTACGCCACTTAACGTACGCAACTAAACGTACGCAACTAAACGTACGCAACTAAACGTAAGCAACTAAACGTACGCCACTTAACGTACGCCACTAAACGTACGCCACTAAACGTACGCCACTAAACGTACGCCACTAAACGTACGCCACTAAACGTACGCCATTAAACGTACGCAACTAAACGTACGCCACTTAACGTACGCCACTAAACGTACGCCACTAAACGTACGCCACTAAACGTACGCCACTAAACGTACGCCACTAAACGTACGCCACTTAACGTACGCCACTTAACGTACGCCACTTAACGTACGCCACTTAACGTACCCCACTTAACGTACCCCACTTTGCGTTATTCACTAAACTTACGCCACTAAACCTACGCCACTTAATGTACCCCACTTTGCGTAATTCACTAAACTTACGCCACTAAACCTACGCCACTAAACCTACGCCACTAAACCCACGCCTCTAAACGTATGCCTCTAAACGTACGCCTCTAAACGTATGCCTCTAAACGCATCGTCACTTAATGTATCATTGCTTAACGTATCATCGCTTAACGTATATCCTATTTTTATGTATCTTCACATATTGTATCGTTACTTAACGTATCTTATCGTTACTTAACGTATCTTATCGTTACTTAAAGTATCGTAACTTAGCATATTTTTTACCTGATTTATCCTTTCCTATTGTATCGTCAATTGTCTTGTGTCACGCATCGTCACAAATTGCATTGTCACTTAACTGGCATAATGATGTCCAATAAGAGAAGTCAGAAGCAGTTTTTTAGCACTTCCACATCGCTTTCATAGACCAAAGGTTCCCGCTTGGTCGGTACCTTAACCCAGTCCATGGTGTAGACTTGAACAGAATCTGTAAGAACAGATCCGGACTGCCTGTTTCATTTAAATCAGCTTACCTTTGTTTAATTCAAAGTGTGCAAACATTCTCGTATGAAGAGGAAGATATGAAGAGTTAATGTTGGACTGACTGAGAGAAGAAAAGTTGTCATCAAACTGAAGACGAACTTTAAAGAAGGAAACACGTTCGTCTCTCAGGAAGGTTTGGATCAGAGCTTCAGAGAGTAAGAACATTACTCTGTCTGTGACATATTAACTAAGAGGCTACTCCTGCCCGAGACCACAAACCACAC
This sequence comes from Notolabrus celidotus, assembly GCF_009762535.1. Classification (NCBI taxonomy): domain Eukaryota; kingdom Metazoa; phylum Chordata; class Actinopteri; order Labriformes; family Labridae; genus Notolabrus; species Notolabrus celidotus. Next base: position 22,752,302 of record NC_048272.1, read on the forward strand.
ACACTGACACACTTAGACACACACACACTCTCTCTCTTTCACTCTCTCTCTCTCTCTCTCTCTCTTTCACTCTCGGCCCCTCGGTTACCATGGCTCTGTGTGTCAACAACAGTCTTTGGACCACTCCAGTGTTTGGACTCTGACAGCTGATAGATGTTTGGTTTCAGTCTAGCAGGAACGTTTGTGTGTGTGTGTGTGTGTGTGTGTGTGTGTGTGTGCACTTGTGTGTGTGTGTGCACTTGTGTGTGTGTGTGCACTTGTGTGTGTGTGTGCACTTGTGTGCACTTGTGTGTGTGTGTGTGCACTTGTGTGTGTGTGTGTGGTTGTGTGTGGTTGTGTGTGTTTTCAGGCTCTGCTGCTTTTTCCTGAAACTCCTCTCTCTGTTTCTGTTTTTCTTTTTATGTCATGTCGTTTTTTTAGTTTCATTGAGTATCTGACGTTTGCTTTTCTTCCACGTTTGATTCTCTCACTCTGTCGTCGCTGACTTGCCGCTGTGGAGCAGATTGAGCTCTTATGTATCATGTTTGATGTGGTTATGACCTTCAGATTGAGAAGTCTTAAGTGTTGATGCTCCTGTGTCGATCTTTGTAAATCATATCCTTCATTTCAGGAGCTTTTTATCTTGTAAAGGGATTCTCCGCAGACGTAATCTTATAAAGTGAAGGCTCATAATACAAACACAAAGTACTTCAGACTCAGTGTCCAGTTTTCTGTCTACTCGTTCTTATTGAGAAAAATAAATGTATGTATTCGGTCAGGTGTCAGCCGGGAGCGCAACCAGGTCATAATCAGTCCAGCTGCAGAAAAGCTCAGATGGCTCCGATGTTGCTGGTCTGCAAACATGGCGTACTAGCAATTCCCACTAGTCGGTTGGATTTGTTTCTAAAGGTGAGGAAATGTCCTGTTTAAAGTTGTCAACCTTCGTATCCGTGTCGTTGTTTGCAGCAGCTGCGTATTGATCCTCTTTAAAAAGCAGAGACCTGTCACTCAGCCGCAGCAACCAGCTGTGCTGTACGCAACACCTTTAACAGCTGATTCACATCGAACCATGCTTTAAACTTAAAACACCTCCCTGATAGCTGAGTGTTATATTAGACCACATGTTGTCCATTCCACGTGACGGAAAATTGAAAACAAAAATGTGTGTTTCGAGTAATGTCTTAACAATCAATTAATCGATAATCGATTCATTGTGTGAATCCCTAGTTGGGGCCTTTCCTTTTTATTTTCAAAGGTGTGTGTGAACCGCAGAGCTCGGCGAAGGAGAGCTTAATGAGGACAGTTTCATGTTAAATCGATGGATGGATTTTAAATACCAGGTGCATTAGAATTTGTGTTATTTGCTTCAAGATTCAGTTTCATAAAAGACAAAAGAAGAGCGACACTTTCATAAAACTTTTAACGCAAAAAAACACAAGGAGTACACGCTACGACAGAAATACACAGCTTCTAAAGTATCAAAATGAGACTGTATAAAACACACAAAAAAATACACACTAATACCTTTTAGATATTCTTAAAAAGGTACAAAAAGAACATGCATAAAGACATTTAAATTTGACCTATCATTGCAGTTAAATCAAGGGTTTCAAAAAGTCTCCAGGTGACACTTGAAAAACTACTCAAAAGAAGTGATAACCTTCTTGAATTTCACCTCTTTGTCACCAGTTTTTTTACAATTCTGTATAAAAGTTAAGTTAAAAGACACAAAGACAACATGTGAAATACTTGAAAGTAGCTAAGACATCACAAATGGTGACATGGGGATATAATCTATCTGAGTAGTTTATCCGTCATAAAGACGGTGACCCCCTCACAGATATCAGGTTCAACTGAAACTGATTTGGCAACAGACTGATTCACTTTCCTGACAAAGACACAGACGGAGTGATAGAGGGCAGAAAAAGTGTCCCAAGGTCAGCCCCATTCCAACTGTTGTCCCAGCAACCTTGGTAACAAAGGCTGTGATTGGCTGAAGTCAAAGGGGGGAGGGGCTTTGAAGAGGAAGTGTCGCATAACTGCAGGAGCTGCCCGAGGCTGCATTCAGGTTCATGTGTAAGAGAGATAAGAGTCTGCGTTATTTAACCTCAAGCTCTTTGTAGAACACATCGTCATTTAGGCACTTTTACTATTTACTAGAGCAGTGATCCATATTTACAGGTTCCACCAAAAACTCTCTGCACTCAGGTGTAGTGTTCTTCTCTCCATCTGTTGTATGTTCATGTAGTATTGACCAATCAGGTGTCAGCAGGCCTTTGTGTCTGCGGGAAAACCAGTCTGTATGGAGAGCAAAAGCAGGAGGAATGACATCCCGGCTCCCATGGTTGTTAATGTGAGGAGGATTTCTTTCTCTCTATAAACAGATATCTGCATGAAGAGCAGCTAACAATCTGTTGTACATCAAACATTCACACTGAGACTCAAATCTGCTTGATGCTGAGTCACTAAAGACAATCAGCATTTAGTATTCCTGACTTCCTCGAACGCAACATCAGAAATGATGGATCCCCCCTCCATTCAACAATCAAACATTGTAGATGTAGTTTTCTTCTCCTCTTGAGGACAGACCTGACAAAGCTTTTTACTTTCAGCTACAATTAACCTGTAACTACAGATTCTGATTCAGAAACATGTTGAATCTGGATCTCAGGGTCTGGATTTTAGTCTGAGAAGGGTTCTGGTCTCTGTAGTCTGAGTAGTATCCACCAATCAGGTGTCAGCAGGAAAAACAGTCTGTATGGAGAGCAACAGCAGGTGTTCTAAAATTCTGACATCAAAGACAGAATTCCAGACTTCTGTCTTTGATGATGTCAGAATTGTGAGAACAAATGGAACATTCCGTGAAGAAGGTCAGAGCTAAAAAAACATCAGTCTCTAATCCTCTTTCATAGACCTCCATTCAACAAACAAACATTGTAAAAGTAGTTTTCATCTCCTCTTGAGGACAGACCTGACAAAGCTTGACTTTTGACTTTTGACTAATCTGCATCATGATGTTATTTCAGCAAACTTCAGACCTGTTAATTACAAGAACATCACGAGAACATCAGTTTCTGTTTCAGGTTCATACCGCTGAAGGAAGCTAGAGTGAAGCCTCTGTGTGACTTACTGTTTACAGTGAAACTGAGACCTGGAAATAGAAGTTTATTGCTAACTTATGGCAAATTAATACCGAAAAGTTGGTGATGGCTCCAGGAGGCATTTTTAGATGCTAGTCAATGGTTTCCCAGAGTATTGTAGTTAAACCAAGCGGCAACCTCCGGCTGCAAGAATTGAAGCAAATGCGAAAGTTTTAAAAACTGCAGTTCATCGAGGATCTGCTCGAGGCTGGCTCCGGAAGTACTGGAAACCACATACAGTCATGGCCAAAAGTTTTGAGAATGACACAACTATTAATTTTCACTAAGTCTGCTGTTTCAGTTTTTATAATGGCAATTTGCATATACTCCAGAATGTTATGAGGAGTGATCAGCTCACCTGCAATCAATTGCAAAGTCCCTCTTTGCCTTGAAAATGAACTTTATCACCAAAAACACATTTCCACTGCATTTCAGCCCTGCCATAAAAGGACCAGCTAACATCATTTCAATGACACACAGGTGTCACACACATTAACACAGGTGTGGGTGTTGATGAGGACAAGGCTGGCGATCAATCTGTCATGATTGAGTGACTGGACACTTTAAAAGGAAGATGGTGCATGACACCATTGTTCCTTATCTGTTAGCCATGGTTACCTGCAAGGAAACACGTGTAGCCATCATTGCATTGCACAAAAAGGGCATAACAGGGAAGTTTATAGCAGAGAGTAAGATTGCACCTCAGTCAACCATCTATCGAATTATCAAGAACTTCAAGGAGAGAGGTTCAATTGTTGCCAAACAGGCTCCAGGGCGCCCAAGAAAGTCCAGCAAGCGCCAGGACCGTCTCCTGAAGGTGTTACAGCTGCGGGATCTGGCCACCACCAGTGCAGAGCTTGCTCAGGAATGGCAGCAGGCAGGTGTGAGTGCATCTGCACGCACAGTGAGGCGGAGACTTTTGGAGGAAGGCCTGGTGTCAAGGAGGGCAGCAAAGAAGCCACTTCTCTCCAGTAAAAACATCAGGGACAGACTGATATTCTGTAGAAGGTACAGGGACTGGACTGCTGAGGACTGGGGTAAAGTCATTTTCTCTGATGAATCCCCTTTCCGATTGTTTGGGGCATTTGGAGGAAGGCTTGTTCGGAGAAGACGAGGTAAGCGCTACCATCAGTCCTGTCTCATGCCAACAGTGAAGCATCCTGAGACCATTCATGTGTGGGGTTGCTTTTCGGCCAAGGGAGTGGGCTCTCTCACAATCTCGCCTAAAAACACAGCCATGAATAAAGAATGGTACCAGAACGTCCTCCGAGAGCAACTTCTCCCAACCATCCAAGGGCAGTTTGGTGACGAAGAATGCCTTTTCCAGCATGATGGAGCACCTTGCCATAAAGCAAAAGTCATAACAAAATGGCTCGGGAAACAAAACATTAAGATTTTGGGCCCTTGGCCAGGAAACTCCCCAGATCTTAATCCCATTGAGAACTTGTGGTCAATCCTCAAGAGGCGGGTGGACAATCAAAACCCACAAATTCTGACAAACTCCAAGCATTGATTATGCAAGAATGGACTGCCATCAGTCAGGATTTGGTCCAGAAGTTGATTGACAGCATGCCAGGGAGAATTGCAGAGGTCTGGAAAAAGAAGGGTCAACACTGCAAAAATTTACTTATTGCATGAATTCTGTGTAATTCTCAATAAAAGCTTTTGATACTTATGAAATGTTTCTAATTGTATTTCATTATACCATAGAAACATCTGACAAAAACACCTAAAAACCCTGAAGCAGTAGACTCTGTGAAAATGTAATATTTGTATCATTCTCAAAACTTTTGGCCATGACTGTACACACCAATTCAAAGAAGCTGATCTTTACAGGAGAAATAAACATGTTTACAGCCTGGTACAAAAGACGAGTGTAGTCTGGATAGCTCTTTTCTCGATCGGCTCACACTGTACGAGGGGTGAATTTTTTGATAACACGGCAATTTCGAAGATATTGAGATTACAAGTCTTCCAATGAGAGGCACAGCTGACTTGATTGACAAGCGGGAATACTGTAGCTGTTGGTGAGGAGGCTCAAAGCACGCCTCTTTACGTCACAATTGATTGACAGCAGTTATGTTGAGTTCAGCATTTCCAATATGGCCGCCGCCGCCGATTGGCCTCTAAACAGATGGGTGACGTCACGGATACTACGTCCATTATGTGAGTTAAACTGATGCAGATTATTTTACTCAGGTGGTTTAAATACAAGTCATTCCAAACCCCATCCACACTGCTTCATAGTTTATTTCCCATATGTTTGTGTCTCCTCCAGCTTCTTCAAACCAGGTCCTTTCTGACCGCCAAATACTCTGAGTGTTGAAACATACCTCATACAACCCTCATTTATGTTGGTCTGTTTAAGGTTTAGTATCCAGTGTTGGGAGACATTTCAGTGAATCCAAACAAGCAGTGAAGTGAAGACAGGAGCGAGTTCATGAAAAGTTTTCTTTTCCTTTTGGAAATTACAGCCATAAAGACTCTAATGTGCTCTTACATGCTAACTTCTCCCATAAGTCATCGCTGGCAGTGTTTGAGTTGGCCATGTTCTTACTCGCTGACCCACAAACCTTGCAGCTCCCTCACTCGCTCAGTGACCTGTTCCCTCTCTCGTCTGTTCTCTTCTTGTTTCAGTTGTTTGGATTCAGCACGCAAGCAGCTGCTGTCAGATTTATCACTACAGCTTTTTCTTGTATTGTACAGACGCTAAACAAACTAAATCTGCCGGTTGACGAATATAATCACAATCACGACTCTGTTGATGATCAGTGTTTTGAACCTGGGGATAATCACAACCAGAATGAGACTTGCGTCGACCTGCAGGAAGGTCAAACCAGAGAGCATGTAACTTGATGAAAAGGCCTGATTCAGTGTTTTGATTCTCCACCATGAAGGTCTGTTTTGAAGGATGGTTTTAGAGGAATGGACGAAGCATGACTCGTGCTTTTGGAACAAAAACTGATTTTTAAGCGGAGAACAAAGCTGCTTTGAGGATCAAACATAAACTGTAAGAAACAGGTTGAAGCTGGGTGATGTAAATTCAAGTTCAAGACAGATTACCTCCGTGAATTATGTAACCCTTTTTATGACATTAAACAACTGCAAACAAAATATTAAAGGTGGACCAATATCAGAAGTCAAGGGACGCCTGGAGCCCGAGGCCTGAATATTAGTAAAGAGGCACAACACAAAGATGGCTTTTTGAACAATGCGTGTATTAAACACAATAACTGAAGTTTCAAGTAAACAGAGTACAATTTACCAACAAGAATAAACAAAAGAAAAGTAAAGTGCGCACATAAAATAATGTCCCCCCTTTTCAAAGTGTTTTGAGTCCAGTCGTGTCCGTTTTTTTTTTTGTCTTTTGTTAAGCCGTCGGATCGATCGTAGGGGCCCAATCCAGGTGAGTGTGTGTTTCTTTATCTGTCCTACCGCACCGTGGAACACTGAAGGAAATCGGTTTTAGATGAAGCAGGCTTTGAAATCTTCTTTTAGGATCCTGTAAGATAAGATAAGATACTCCTTTATTCTTCCCACACCGGGGAAATTCATGAAGTTACAGCAGCAAACAAGAAGGTGTACAGTACAAGAATATATATATATAAACAAAATGTTCATCAAAGACGACTGATTGGCCATAATGATCCTGTCACCCGCCACCTCCACAGGGTCCAGAACTGAGCTGGCCTTCTTCACCAGTTAGTTCAGTCTTGCTCTCCTATATCCTGTCCGCCCACAGCAGGTGAAATCCTTCCAATGTGGTGTTCGTTTCCGGTGTTAGCTCTGTTAGCATGATGCTACTCTGCCAGTATTCTCTCTGGTGCTGGGTTAGCTCGTCCACCTTATCGTACATAGATCTTACAGTCCCCATAACGTGGGTGGAAGGACGGGTCGATGTCGTCTTTTCTTAGCTTGCACCTCAGTACCAGCAAGCCATCCTTGCCTCCTTCTCCTCAGCTCACAGGGAAACATCGGGCCTAGCATCGTTTAGCATCGAAATGCTACGGGCTGCTAACAGCTGATCTCGTATGTAAACAATGCGATACACGTGGATACACGTAGGATCTCCGGACACACAGGAACAAAAACATAAAAAAACAAACACTGCAAACGTAGCCAGTTTGGTGTCCATGGCCAACAAATGAGTCATTAAAAGTCATGACAGGCTCCAACTACAAAGATAACTAAACAGATATGAAAAAAAGTCGAAAAAGAAGGTAGGTTGGCTCGCCGTCCAGTTAAATGGAATTTCTTTCTTCTGTGGGTGATCCTTACTCGAGGGATGAACTCGGGTGCTGAATCGCCTCAGTACTCTGCCCCTTACCAAAACCTGACCACTGATCAGAATTAATCAATATACCCATGGTCAGAATAATACTCGTGAATGTGGTTCCATACGGCTGGTTTTAGCTTCAACTGAGGCTTGGTTTGCCGGAACAAACTTCCAACCATGCACAGCAAAATGGCTGACGGCAACAAGGACAGAACATTGAGGAATGCTGGGAGTTCACTATCAGCTAAATACAATGCATGCCACTGATTGGTCCATCTTTGTGTTAATCAAAATACAGTTATACAGTTTAATCACCTCTTTTATTACCTTTTTCTTGCCTGGGTTACAATTACCTCTCTGAATGACTTAACGTTCCTTCACTGATGAGTTAAGTCAGCTGGACTCACTGTTGACTCTTGGACTTAGATCATCTTTAACACCACTCACAAGGTAATTGGTGCCGTCTCTGAGCAGAATAACTTAACCTGGATAAGGATATGTGACATGCTGAAAAAAGACCTGAGCTGGCTCTGCCAAAAGCCTCATTCAGGTGTGACTAAACCATAAAGGAGGGTTTAGTGTGAGGATTTAAGACGCAGAAGGTGGAACACATACTTTATCAGCTTTAGAGGGCAGGTCAGACTCATCTGTTAGACGTGTGCTCACGTAAGAAGCAAAAACATGCAGTGCACAAAGAAATAACTCGACGTCTGATTAGACTAAATCTTGTTTTTTTCCTTGAGGATGTTTTGAAGTATGAAAGCCTCAGCTCCTCTCCTCAAGGCTGCACTGTATGTGAGAGAGACATAACACACTGAGCCTCTGTTTAGCTGCAGAAAAGGTAACATGAGAGTGGCTTGGATATAGGCTTACACACACACACACACACACACACACACACACACACACACACACACACTCACACTCACACTCACACTCACACTCACACTCACACACACACACCTCGACTGTGCAGAGAAAGCTCCTTTGTTGGTCTAAATGTTGCAGCTTTGTGCCGTTTCTTCAGCGCGAACAAATCTCACTGAATTCCCTCTGAGAGAAACTTGTAAAGGATTTGTTCGAGGAAGTCAGATGTTTTTAAAAAAAGTTTATGAGTCAACTGAATACCAGAGAGGTTAAAGGAAATTAATTTTTATGGTTGAACACCCCTGGAAAGAAAAAAAAGCAGAGCAGTTTGCCACAGTGGTTAAGATTTTCCTACTTGTTCTTGTTTTTGTTAATTAAAGCTGAGCAGCCTGAGACCACACTAACGTTTTTACCACAGTGTCAACAGGCAGAGTGGGAATGAGTGTACTACTTTCTGTGGATTAATTTGATTTGACGAGTGTGATCAGGTTGTCTCAGGCATCAGTTCTGATGTTGAGAACTAATCACCATTGTTATGGGGCTTTGACCAATCAGAAGCATTCTATTCTGTTCCCTTCCGTTCGACTTCGATCTATTCTGTTCAATTTTGTTGTGCTTTGATCTGTTCCATTCTGTTCTGCTTTGATCTATTCTGTTCAATATTGTTGTGCTTTGATCTGTTCCATTCTGTTCTGCTTTGATCTATTCTGTTCAATATTGTTGTGCTACGATCTGTTCTGTTCCATTCCGTTCTGTTTTGAACTGGTGTGTTCCGTTCTGTTCTGCTACAATCTGTTCTGTTTTGCTTTAATCTGTTCTGTTCAGTTCTGCTTTGATCTGTTCTGTTCCGTTCTGTTCTGCCTTGATCTCTTCTGTTCCGTTCTGCTTTGTTGTATCCTGTTCTGTTCCGTTCTGCTTTGTTGTATCCTGTTCTGTTCCGTTCTGCCTTGATCTGTTCTGTTCCTTTCTGCTTTGATGTATCCTGTTCTGTTCCGTTCTGCTTTGATCTGTTCTGTTCTATTCAGTTCTGCCTTGATCTGTTCTGTTCTGATCTGTTTTGCTTTGATCTGTTCGGTTCTGTTCAGTTCTGATTTGATCTGTTCTGTTTCATTCAGTTTTGCTTTGATATGTTCAGTTCTGTTCTGTTCTGCTTTGATCTGTTCTGCTCCATTCTGTTTTGCTTTGATCTGCTCTGTTCCGTGCTTCTTTGATCTAATCTGTTCTGATCTGTTTGCTTTGATATGTTCTGCTCCGTTCAGTTCTGCTTTGATCTGCTTTGTACTGTTCTGTTCTTCTTTGATCTCCTCTGCTCCGAACTTATTTGATCTGCTCTGTTCCATTCTGCTTTGATCTGTTCTGTTCTGTTCTGTTCTGTTCCATTCCATTCTGCATTCCACCCCATTCCATCCTAATGTTTTTTACCACAGTGTCAACAGGCAGAGGCAGAATGTGCCGGACTCATTTCCATGTATTAATTTGATACTGATGTGTGTGTTCAGGTCTTGTTTTGCTGACTCACTTCACTTTATCTTGTACTCTTTGCTGCTAACTGCCCCAAAACTGAGCAGAAATGCTCTTGAGACGTCTTTGCTCCTTTTAACAGAACAGTCTCTTTATTCATTCGGCAACAAATGCAACACACAGCTCTTTCTACTGCCACCTGACCTGACCCTGAGATATCAGAACAGCTGCTGCTCACTACTTCAAACTTCCTCACACACAGGAGAGGCTCACTTTTAAAAACCTGTCAGACAACTACACAAGTTCCTCACACGGCCCTCTTTGATCAAAGAGAACGCTCAGCTTGTTACACGGCAGATTACCGCACGCAAACAAGGTGCTTCAGTTTTGTTTTGTGCCACTAATTGACAAATAAGAAAGTTTTCTCAGTGGCTGTCTGTGTTTAAACGAGCAGTGTGCAGCCCGTCACTTCTCTTTGTCCTTCCCGTCGTCTCGTCACCTCACAGCGGACGTTTGAGCCTTCATGTCGCCTCAGTCAGTCACGCTGGATTGTCTTTGATGTGGAGGCTGTAATCACACAAACACACACACGCACGCACGCACACACACACGCCTCTGTTGTCTGGATGAAGTTGAAGCAGACATGACGCTGAGTCAGACAGTGACTGTGGCTGAATATCTGCTTAATGATGATGATCAGGGTACGAAAGATGACAGTGACATTTTCTCTCTCTCTCTCTCTCTCTCTCTCCTCTCTCTCTCTCTCTCTCTCTCTCTCTCTCTGTTTCTCTCTCTCTGTTTCTCTCTCTCTCTCTCTTTCTCTCTCATACACACATAAACATCAAAACCTGAGCCTCTACATTTAAACACACCCACACTCAAACTTCCCAGCACACACACTAACACTCTGTGCCGTGGTAATCTGTGTGTTTGTGTGTGTGGTCACGGTGGTTCAATGAGGATTGTATGGTGATAATCATCGTGGTGAACCTCCTGCAGCCTGGCTCCATCACAGACATCTCAAACTCTGCTTTTCACTCACTCATGTTCCTCATCTCTTCTCTTTTACTCTTCTTCTCTTTTTACCTTTTGTCTCTTTCAGGAGGGTTTTAAAAGCCGAATTATTCATGCTGTGTAAACAATGCCGAATACGTTTTTCCCCCTATATTATCCCCTTATATTTTCCACAACAACAAAATGCATATAACTGACGGTATTGAATACGGGTCACATGTTTAATAGGGGTGTAACGATTCTTTTTAACAACGATTCGATTAGTATCATGATTTGTGGTTGCCGATACGATTAAAGGATAATATTGGTTCATTTAGAACGATACAATCTAAAAAGATTCAGTGACCTGAAATTGATTCAGTGACTTTTTTGCTGAAAATTCAACCAGTGTGACTGTGAAAGAAATACCTTGATACTGGACAGTCCTAGATTCCTGTTGTTGCCATGATGTTTTTGGCCCGAGCCGAGTTTTGTCCTAGTCTCTGACTAAACATGCTGGCGAGGCCTGAGGCTTCTGCAGAGCCAAAGTCACCTTACCCTGTAAGAGGTGCCTGGGTGGCCGGCGTTGTGTGAAATCCCATGGCCCCTTAGTAGGTGGTTGAATAGATTTGTTGTGTTGCCGTGGTGTTTCCACACACTGGACAGCAGTGGTGGCTTGATAGTTTCTTGCTCAACGGCTTCTCCTCTGCTGGCGCGTGGCAATGACGTGACAGAAAGGCAGCCTGAATTGAGTAACGTTTAACGTTTTTATCATTAAAAGTACAAAGAAAACTAGGGATGCACCAAAATGAAAATTCTTGGCCAAAACCAAAAAACCAAAAATGAGGAAATCAAGGCTGAAAACCGAAACACCGAAATAAATTATTATGCCAATTATTAGTAGGGAGACCGGGGACAGTTGTAACATTTCACTCCTTGGATTTGAGATTAAGCCATACATTTTCTGTTTGTGTTGACCAGGCATTTTCTAGGCTCTTTATCCTCAAATGGGACTTTGAAAAAACATCTTTTGTAAGTCCTTAAAGAATTAAGCTTAGAAGATTTATGCCACTTTGTCATGTTTTTTTTTTAAGTCAAAGGGAATATAACAACTGTTTAATACTTTAATGAAAGTATGTTGTGAAGACAGAAAGGGTAAATGTTATTTATTTGTAAATGCACTGACCACCCCTGCCTATGTGAGAGCCTCAGTTGGGCCATCCCGGTCAGAAAGCTCTGGACACGCCACTGCCCCTAGGCCGCTCTGTTCTCCTCCTCCTGCACTGTGTGCTTTTCCGTCTACAAGCGGGTTCTCCGCATCCATCGCAGCCTGGATCATTTCTCTCCGCTGCTTTCCCACATCCAAGTAATGATCTTTATAACGCGGATCAAGTACAGTCGGGATGAAGTGCAGAGGATCCGAATAGATCTCAGTGAAACGTGTGCTGACAGACTCTAAGACTGTACTTTTCATTGGTTAAACTCCATGGTCTGTCTCAACTTCTTTGCTTAGAAGACGCTTTAGTGCTGCAATTAAAGGAATAACGTATGCTACAGATGCATCAGAGGAGCTGATCTCTTTAGTTAGCTGCTCAAAGGGGGCACGAAGAGAGGGAATTTTCTCTATTAAGACCCACAGGTGTGAAGTGAATGTCGCAGGGAACTCGTGATCTGCGCTGCAGGACTCGCTTTTGCTCTCCTCTAAAACTGACTCTCTACTTCATCTTGTTGCACATGTTTTGGTATTGTCCTCTTTTTCCTCTAATGCACTCCATTTCTCTCTCTCCATTGTTATCTCCTGTCTAATCTTCATCTTCGCCCTCCTCCTCCTCTTCCTCGCCACATGGCCTGTCTGGTTCTGATGACATCATAGCCTGGGAACCAGCAGGGTGAGGTCATCGGAGGCTAAACGCTGCAGTGTGTTTGTCAGTGTGTGTCCTGTTTATGCATGCAGACGTAATGCCAGATGTGTGTGTGTGTGTGTGTATGTGTGAGCTTGTGTGTGTTAATGACAGGGAAACTCTGCAGTGGTTACTCAGCTTTTTTGTGGTTCTCTCCCAGTTTTTCACTTCAAACTCCTCTGTCTTCTAACGGAAACTGGTTTGTTATTTATATCCCCTTCTTTATTTTTAAATGTATTTGTCTTTGTTGCTGTTTTTGCATATTTCTTGATCGTTTAACAAGGCTTTAATCTTGTTCAGATCCTCTACACTGACACAACCTCCTGCTTCACAGAAAACTTAAACCACTCTGCTCATGTTACTTGTGGTGTGCCACAGGGCTCAACACCAGGCCCACTAATGTTTTATTTTTAAATTCTCTCACAAAACATCAAAATCTCTAAAAATCTTTAGTTCTGTTGTCAGTTATCCAATCACTGTCCATGTTGTTGAAATACAACCCTCCGAAGGTCTAATCTGAGGATATCTCTGCGGGGACATTGGCTGACGGAGGAGCAGACTGAGTCCCTGTTTGTGTTACTGATTGTGTTATTCAGTCTGTCGTCGTACTGGAGGCCCGCAAGGCTAAAGTCTGGTTTCAGTTTGTGTAGCTCGTGTTCTGTCTTTGGTTTGATCTGTTCTCCAGAGAGGGAACAGTACATGAGTTAAACAATTTATCATACCCAGACACAAACTCTCTCTATGAATGGCTGAGATTCACAGTTTGATATTTACTCACACTTATTCTTCCAGAGCGGTTTCCTGGTTCTGTTTTGTGTGTTTATTGAGCTGACAGTTTAAATCCAGCAGAGGAAGGCTGCTTGATTTCTCTGTTAATTTAACTCAGCTGAGCTTAAAGCTTTGGACAGAGTAGTACCTCTTCTTTCTTTGCAGGTTCTGCTTCTGATGTTCAGAATTAACCACCATTGTTATGGGGCTTTGATCAATCAGACATTCAACATTCTATTGTGTTCCATTCTGTTCTGCTTTGATCTATTCTATTCCATTCTGTGCTGCTTTGATCTATTCTGTTCCATTCTGTTCTGCTTTGATCTGTTACATTTCATTCTGCTCTGATCTGTTTTGTTCCATTCCGTTCTGCTTTGATCTATTCTGTTCAATTCCGTTCTGCTTTGATCTCTTTTGTTCCATTCCGTTGTTTTGATCTGTTCTGTTCCATTCTGTTGTGCTTTGATCAGTTCCATTGAATTCCATTCTGCTTTGAGCTATTCCGCTTCGTCCTGCTTTGTTCTGTTCTGTTCCACTCTGCTTTGATCTATTTTGTATTGTTCTGTTCTATTTTGATCTGTTCCCTTCCTTTCCGCCCTGCTTTGATCTACTCTGTATCGTTCTGTTCTGCTTTGATCTGTTCCGTTCCATTCCGTTCTGCTTTGATCTATTCTATATTGTTCTGTTCTGCTTTGATCTGTTCCGTTCCATTCCTTTCTGCTTTGATCTATTCTATATCTTTCTGTTCTGCTTTGATCTGTTCCGTTCCCTTCAGTTCTGCTATGACCTTTGGCCTTTGCATGTTTTGTCTTGATTGCTTTTGTAGATCAGTAACAAACTTTAGAATGAATTTAACTCCTGAAAGCTCCTCACTAGAGCTTTAAATTCAGAGTTGATTTGTCAGGACGGTTAAAAGCTCGCCTTCTCACCACATCTGTTAACTCCAGACTTCCTCACGCTCCAGCTCTCAGTCGTGGCCCCTCCGCTGAATGCAAACCCTGACACCACAGAATCACCTTCTTCTTCCACTCTTTCAAGTTTCCATTATTTCTTCTCGGTTCATTCACTTCTTTGATTCCTTGTGCACGAGTCTGAAAGACGTGAGAGCAACTTTTTCTTCCTCTTTGATCTCTCTCTCTCTCTCTCTCTCTGCAGCTGTTTGAATCCCACCAGTGACCAGATTAAAGAGAGAGAGAGTCAGAATGACATACAATCTCTATCTCGTTCGCCCCTCATTAACCAAATCAAAGCCTCCCTCTCGCCATCATCTGTAATCTGGTTCTTTTTTGGTGGGATCGCCCCCTCTGAGCCGCTGCTGCATGACTCATGTGACTCTTATTAAGCTGCACCGTTATTACAGCGATGCCTCATGCGGTGATGTCATCAGTGGGTGCCACAGTTAGGGAGTGGTGACATGATGCTATGGAGGAAGACTGCTCACTTCTCTGGAGCAGGGGTCAAGCGTTTGACCTTTGGAAGAGATCTTAATCGATCAGTCATTCCAGAACAGCTGGAAATTTCTCTGGAGACCTGAGGGATCAGCTCACCCACTTTATTGCAAACATGCTTTATCACTTACCCCGAGTCATAATGAGCAACAGTGATGACATCTGCCTCCACCCCACTATGAGGGTGGCTGATGCTGGTGCTCAGTGATGACAGATAATGTCTTTCCATATTACTCTCAATCATTAAAAGAGAATGATGTCAAATATTTCCATGAGCACGTCTTCTTCTGCAGAAAATACCATCAGCTCATCTCCATTTTATTAAGAGGCACAGTTTCCTGTGCGTATATGTGTCATATTTTGTGTTTTCTCGCTCCACAAGTTTTCGTGATATCAATCAATTAATCTTTAATTGTATAGCGCCCAATCACAACAAACGTTATCTCAAGACGCTTTTACAAAGACAGCAGGTCTAGACCACTCTATGTCAAATTATGAACAGAGACCCAACACCAATACAGGGTAAGACTCAGTCTGACCCCACCTTAATCCACCATGAGCATTGCTCCTCGCAGTATTTAGCTAGTTACAGTGACAAGGAAAAACTTCCTTTTAACAGGCAGAAACCTCGAGCAGAACCAGACTCATGTTAGACAGCCATCTGCCTTGACCGAGATGGGTCTGGAAAGAGGGATAGAGGAGAATAAGAGAAAGAGGGAGCGGTGATAGTGATGAGACAAGTAGTAGAAGTTGTTGCCGCTGGAGTCCAGCACGTCCGTTTTAGCTGGAGGATGTCTACGGCAGCTCAGAGGAACCTACGAGACAAGGGAGCTCAGGGACTCCAGAAAGCTCTATGGTTAGTAACTTTAATGGGTCAGTGAGAGTTAAAGTAAGTGATGTGGGGATTGGAGGGAAGGGGGTGAGATAGGATACCAGTGTGTCAGTCTAAGCCTATAGCAGCATAACTAAGATCTGGTCCAAGCCTGTGCCAGCTCTAACTATAAGTTTTATCAAAACGGAAAGTTTTAGAGATTCCCTTCAAACGCCACTCCAGTCCGTCGTCATCAAACAACGTTGAACTCGATTACATTCAATGGTGGAGCTGGTTATGCTAAAGGGGCGGAGCAAACTTCCTAGTACAAGAGATAGATGGATTCAATTGACAGACAAAGGTTTTCACAACTTAACAGATAATCCTCCTCACTCTCTTTCCTCACAGTGAGCTCTTGTCCGCCGGTCTGTTCTGTCATACATCAGGAGTATCTGCACGCTGATTGGCTAACGCAGCGTGTATGAATTGCTTGAGTTCAGCTTTTTAATCCCTTGTGAATGAAGCATTAAACCAACCTCTGGTCTAAAAATAAGAGTCCAATGTGGAAGTGCTAAAAACTGCAGTTCATTGACGATCGGTTTGAGGCTGGTTCCTGAAGTACCAGAAACCTAGGGATGAGCCAAAATATCGA
This sequence comes from Notolabrus celidotus, assembly GCF_009762535.1. Taxonomy (NCBI): domain Eukaryota; kingdom Metazoa; phylum Chordata; class Actinopteri; order Labriformes; family Labridae; genus Notolabrus; species Notolabrus celidotus. The sequence continues at coordinate 22,768,598 of NC_048272.1, forward strand.
TACTACGATATATCACGATATTCCGTCTTGCCATACGTTATCGATACACTGGCACAAAATATCGATATGTAAACAATAAACGTACAGCCATTCTAAACAGATTTTCTCACAAAAGCCTGCTACAATTTTGATTTACAGAGTCACTACTTCAAGCCTCCACATGATGGGGCTTAGCATGAACAAGAGTGGGTGCTGTGGTAGAGTACTCTTTGAGGGAAATAAAAAGAAGAAAAAGAAAATGGTGCAGGGCGGAGGATTAGCAAACAGCAGAGAAAAACACGTGAAAGATACACCGTCGAATTTCAAATCTAAAGTCTGGTCCCACTTCGGCTTTTACTATACTGACAATGGAACAACACTTTAAGAGTTTGCAGAGCTTGCCGTGGAGGAGAGGACTGTTCACAACGCTAATGCTAACGTTTCTGTAAGCCAGCCTACAATCAACACCGTATTTAAAGCAAAGCTTTCTTCTGCATCCCCCAGGGCTGTGAGTATCACAAAGTCCATCGCTTGCTTTATTTGTAAAGATCTTAGACCAGGGGTACTCAAACACAAATCTTAAAGGGCCAAAAATATTTTTTCAAAGGTCCATTTAATGAGGTCGGTCATGCAATAAGAGCTGTAATATTTAAAACAAAATATCCTTTTCGTTCAAAAGAACAACAATATGAATTAAAATGTTTTTGTGTCATAGATGTGTCGAGTTCTGCTTGCAGCTTGATATGACGATTTCAGTGCATTTATTTTTGTAGTTCTTACCTCTGAATTTTGAAGAAATGTCTCTTCAAAATTCCTATGCTTGGTCTCATAATGCCGTTTCAAATTGGAAATCCTCTTCACAGCTAAAGTCTCTTGGCATTTTAAGCACACGGTTCTTGTGCTGTTGGAGGGTCAATAAATGCAAAAGTTTCACTCCATTCTTCTTTCAATTGCAGATTTTCACCGTCCACTTTTCTTTGAGCAGTGAACTTAACACTCCATTTTTGTGCATTCTAGGCTCCTAAAGCTGGCAAAGTGCCAATATGCAAACTACTCCAAAAACGAAAGTGAAAGTTAAAAATTGCACTCGCAGCAGTAAACTTTAAGTGACCCAGTAACATGCTGTCTGCGCATTGTTGGCATGGAGACAAGTCGCGGTATACACGTGCTGACCCGACCAAAACGTATAGTGAGGGAATAACAGTTCGGGGGCGATAAATAGGCGGCCGGCGGGCCTGATGCGGCCCGGGGGCGCCTATTGAGGGCCTCTAACACTATGTGTGCAGTAGATACTTTGTTTTACTTGGCTGTCGTTCATGTGAAATTCATTGGCAATGTTTTGTAATTCCTGTGAAATGGATTCAGTGCAGTCAATAAATTCTGAATTTCTTCAGTGACACAGATATCGTGATGTATTGTGGATGATATTTCTTGCAATTTATCGATTATCGCAGAATCACTGTATTGTGATAGTATCGTTATCGTAGGCAAAATATCGTGATAGTATCGTATCACGAGGGACCTGGTGATACCCAGCCCTACACACCAATTCAAAAAAGCCGATCTTTACAGCAGAAATAAACATGTTTACAGCATGGTACAAAAGACAAGTGTAGTCTTTGATAGCTCATTTCTCGATCAGCACACACTGTGAGGGGGGTGAATTTTTTCATAATGCAGTAATTTCGAAGATATTAAGATTAGGAGTCTTCCAATGAGAGGCACAGCTGACTTGATTGACAGGCGGGAACACAGTAGCTGTTGGCTAGGAGGCTCAAAGCCTGCCTCTTTACGTCACAATCGCTCTACAGTAGCAATATGGCTCCTCAAAACAGCACTTCAGAAACTGATGGGTGACGTCACGGATACTACCTCCGTTATTTATACAGTCTATGGTATGAACGTGTCTCAAATTTGCACCATTCGTGCAAAACATGCAATTAGCGCCGCCCATTTGCGTCATTCAACTTGTGTCTTTACGTTGTCTTTACATGTCATGTAAAGATATTATTGGCGTTTGGTGTTAACGCAACATAATATTAAGTGGCCAAAATAGCCCTGAACTGATGAGACCAGGACTCCTCTAGACCTCTGAAGGTGTGCTGTTGTATCTAGAACCACAACGTTAGCAGCATATTATTTACCTAGACCACATTTAGCTGCTGAACAAGCTCTGAATATACACAGGTAGCACACAATGCTGATGCTAAATAGTTTTTCATGCAGTCATTTAAAGGCTTAGGGAGGACTTCAGCTGCTGCACCGAATCTGGACATACGGCAAAACTGGAATAAAATCAGAGCAGCTGGTCTGAATATGACATAACCACCCACAGATAACAGTGAAAAGATGATGAGGATGATAGTGGTGGTCCTCGTTTAAAGGGGACATATCACGCTTTTTTCATCAATATATATTGGTCTAAGAGGTCCCCAAAACATGTCTTTAAAGTTTATGCTCAAAAAAACACTTTGAAATCAGATTTTGGCATGCCTGAAAAGTCCTCTTCTTCATTCCTCATCAGAACACTCTGTTTTCCCTCTGACCACGCCCCCTCCGGAAGTGGATGTGCCTCGGCTCTCCAGCACGTTGATCTAATGTTTACATGTTGGCTGAATATACACGGCTGCTCAGAGATCGCGTTACTTCAACCCTCTGAATCTGATCCAGAATCTGATCCTGACGGAGAGGCGCCTGTAGCAGGACCTTTCTGAACGATTGGTCACAGATTTAGTGTTTCTTGTTGTTTTATTTATCAGTATGTAGACGTGTGTCTTGGTACACAGCTACGAACATGTAGCTATGTGGCTATGCTAACTAGCGCTAGCACTTATCCATGATAAATAAAAATCATCCACTAGATCTTCAAATCTGCAGACGTGGGGAGTAAAACCGACCTCTGCCAGAAAGGCAGCAGGACCTTTTATGAAGGATTGGTCACAGATTTAGTGTTTCTTGTTGTTTTATTTGTCAGTATGTCGACGTGTGTCTTGGTACACAGCTACAGCTACAGCTACAGCTATGAACATATAGCTATGTGGCTATGCCAATTAGCGCTAGCACTTATCCATGATAAATAAAAATCATCCACTAGATCTTCAAATCTGCAGACGTGGGGAGTAAAACCGACCTCTGCCAGAAAGGCAGCAGGATCTTTCTGAAGGATTGTTCACAGATTCTGTGTTTCTTGTTGTTTTATTTGTCAGTATGTCGACGTGTGTCTTGGTACACAGCTACAGCTAGGACATGTAGCTATGTAGCTATGCTAACTAGCGCTAGCACTTATCCATGATAAATAAAAATCATCCACTAGATCTTCAAATCTGCAGACGTGGGGAGTAAAACCGACCTTTGTGTTTATTAAGACAGCCTACAACTAGCATGCCTCCCTCCTAAGCTCCTTGTTACCACACATTTGTGCAGGTAATGAAAAACGGGGGAGGGATTCAGTATTATTTTATACAGTCTATGGGCTGAACAAGCTCCGAGCTCTGACTCCGTGACAGACCGGATATTGTTGTTACGTAACAAAAACACGGAAGTCTGAAACGGCTCGTTTCACACACATTTACAGAAAGGTGTAGAAATCAAAACAGGGGCAGAACGGATTTTTTTCATTCTCGGGGGGTTTGTAGACATGCCAGGGACACATATTTCAGGTAAAGAACCATTAAAAAGTCAATTTTGCATGATATGTCACCTTTAAGGACTGTTGTCATGTGATGACTCCACAGCTCTGGGGAGTGGTGTGTGTTTGTGTTAGTCCTTCCTCGGTGTGTTGAAGGAAGCGTTTGTCAGTAGCAGAGGGTGTGTGTGTGTGTGTTTATGGTTGGGTTTAAATTAAGTGTTTGTTGAGAGATGTTTAAAGGTTATGGGAGGGAGACGTGTGTGTTCGTTTTGTGTGTGTGTGTGTGTGTGTGTGTGTGTGTGCGTGTGCGTGTGTGTTTGCATGGCTTTTGTTCCACTGCCACCATCCACTGGATCCTCTGTGGGGAGGCGGGTGATAAACTGTGTCTGAGGCGAATTGGGGGGTTTGTGGGTGGTGTTATGATCTCATCATTGGGGATTGTGTGTGTGTGTGTGTGTGTGTGTGTGTGTGCGTGTGTGTGTGTGTGTGTGTGTGTGTGTGTGTGTGTGTGTAGCATGGGTCAAACCCTGTGCACACACACACATTCATAGTTAATCCACATCCTGTTTACTGCAGGTACCTCCTGACTTTTTTAAAGAGCTTTCCTTTCCTAACTCACTTTTACCACCACACCTTCACCTCCATCTTTGTTTCCTTTCTTTTTAAGTGTTGAAGAAAATAAGGGGAAATGTTTTTTGACACCTTTTGAGTCATATCCTAGTTGTGGCAAATTTTGGTGAGCCAGTTTGTTGTCATACGTCGTTTAGCTTCCCTTTGGAGTCGTCATGATACCAGGATTTTGAGCTTAAACCCTGCCGATAGCTGCAAGAATAAACTCCTGGGCACCCAAACCTGTCTGGTGCTGGTCACTGATCACAGACAAACATCTGACACACTGTTAATAAAAGGCAGAATAAATAAAGTAAAGTGTAGACACAAACATCAGTATTTGCCGTCCTGTGAGTTAGAACGGTGAGAGGTGAAGTGGCTGTGATGGAGAGCGGAGCTATAGTGGGGCAAAAAAGTATTTAGTCAGCCACTGATTTTGCAAGTTCTCCTACGTAGAAAGATGAGAGAGGTCTGTAATTTTCATCAGAGGTACACTTCAACTATGAGAGACAAAATGAGAAAAAAATATCCAGGAATTCACATTGTAGGATTTTTAAAGAATTTATTTGTAATTTATGGTGGAAATTACGGCTGGGATTAGGATGGGGGATCTTTTTATTTTTAATTTAATATATCTTTTAACCATCTTTCTTAAATGTATTCTATTCGAAGTTGTTTTCATGTACAGCACTTTTTGTTAAAATGTCATTGTATTGTAAAGCGCTGTACAAATAAAGTCTGATTGATTGATATACATGGGGTGCATAGTTTAACCGCTCAGCCAAACTGGTGTCCTGTTTATACATACTTTAGAGCCTAAATCAGATAATAATATCTGAATTCTCTGTTAGTCTTCTTTACTGATGCTGTCTCTCTTTACTTTATCTCTTCTTCGATCAACCACCACAGAGCGCTCTCTCACAGCTTTCGGTTATAAATATGACTGTGGGTCTGTTTTTCCAAAGCTTTTAGGGCTTTTCCGCTCTGCTAAATTTAAAAATAACAAATATAGTATTGTTTTAAGAGCACATGATGTTAAAAAGTATGAACGTTTTAAAACTTTTTGACCTAACCCAGAGGACATTTGCATGTTCACCTGTGGAGCTACTGTAATTCATGCTCCATTCATAAAGCAGCTTTCTAACATGCTGTCCTGCTCTGTTGTATTTAAGAAGCAGATTAGCGACTGCTGACAGCGGGCCGTGCCGGTGTTTGATGCTAAATGTTTATCAGGAATCGAGGCTGGCTGACATCAGCGTGACGATCGGCCTCAGGCGTCGAGCGTTCTGTTCTGAGCTGCAGAAAATTGCAGGTTAGGAAGCCGAACATGTGTGTTTGTGAGGTGGTGATGTAGTCATCATCGTGTGGAGGAACAGCTGTTGTAATGAGGGACAGCAGTTGTTGCCTTTAAGGAGCAGAATAGAGAGAGAGAGAGAGAGAGAGAGAGAGAGAGAGAGAGAGTGAGCTACAGTTACCCAACGGAGAATGTTCTGGATGTCTCAGTGTACGAAAGGTGTGACTGGATTTCACAGATTCTTTGTGTTTCCTGTGAGACAGATCCTCGTATTGACTCCAGTCAGGGGCTGAGGAGGGGGGGCAATCCTGAAAGAGGTAACAGCACAACTGCATGTGTTTAACAGACATCACCAGGTGAAAAAATGTGAGCTCACTGCCTGCAGTTACCGGAGAGTGCCTCACAGTCTGACGTACTTCCCATGTTTGGAGTTTCAGATAAACTCTTTGAGCTCTAACAGAAGCCAGCAGTGCCCGTAGACACTTTTTGAGTTTGTGCTATCTAAACTCAGAGGTAGTGTAAGCCATAGTTTATTAAAAGTAGTAAAAATTTGCATTAAAGCTCCTGTGAGGTGTTTTTAACTGGCTATGATACAGGCTGAAATTAACAGTGATGCTTTTATATGGCCTACAAAAGCAAACAAGAGCATCAGCAGTAAGACAGTTTTCAAACTATAATATGTAATGCCTTTAACCACAGCGAGGGGGTAGGTGTCAGACCAGATAACTGACAGCATGCTGAACAAACAGCTTTTATATTTTTTTACTTTTTCCATGACAAATAATCAGGAAGTGATATGTTTGACTGTTAATAGACAACTCTACTTTCACACCTACAGGACTAGAGATAAGAGGTATCACTTTGTCCACAGGGGGGCACCAAAGTCAACACAAACAGGAAGTTCCTTACAGGAGCTTTAAGTTTTAAAAAAGTGGCTAAATAAGAAATATATAACAAATGTTTGTCACAGGAGCTTTAACATCTGCTCAAGCATAGAAATAGATCATACAAGTCTCTGAGTTTATTATTTATCATTATTCTAAAGTATTCTATAAAATGACAAGAAGCTAAACACCGATTAGAACAACAAATGACTTTCATCCTAGAAAAACTAAACGTGTATTCATTTTCTGTTTTGATTTCTTAGTTTCAAGAGTTTTTTATATTAAAGAGCGCTAAAAATGTAGTTATTTTTTTCTACTAATTGCTGGTTTGTTGTTTTACCTGCCATACGTTCTGTTTTGGAAGTGTGGATATAGTCTTAAAGCTAGGGTTGGTAGCCACGGAAAACTAGCATGAATTTGAATGTAGTATTTCCTCAAGACTCCGTCTAACCCAGACAAAAACAAAACGACGCCCCCGCTCACATGCACGAGCAGCGCTGATTCATGACCATATGATCGTGACTGATTCAAAACTGGTCGTCAGCACATCGTTTGTGTTTTGCACTATGTCAACTCATGTCTCACTCAGCAGTAAGAGACAACAAAACATTATCATAGTGTATCACAGTCAAGTTAAAAACACAAACATGAAATGTACGTGCAGGAGACGGGCAGAACGGCAGGACGGAATTTGATTAGTTTCATAATTTGGCTCCTGATGACAGGGATTGGTTGGTGTTTTCCCAGGTTTACTCCGGCTGTAGATAGCGGCTTTTTTTTACCTCCTTTGTAAGAACACATTACGTATTGATTGCCATCGGGAGATAAAGATAATTTTAACCAGTATAACAAGAAGTGTATCTAAATCTGACTGCCAACCCCAGCTTTAATACTTTGGGCATTTTAAAAGTTTTATATCTGAAGGTTTTGTGCAGCCTAAGCGTCATTGATTAGTGTTTTGAAAACCATTTCCTGCGGTTTCTTTGCAGCATTCTTTGAGATATCAACAAGTCTTTGCAGCTAAATTTATCTTCATTAAATAACATCATCATGATTTAACAGAAGGAAGTGTAAAAGCTTTAACTGTTTTTTTTTTATTTTTTTATTTTTTTATTTTTTTTTACTACTAAAGTTTGGACACGATCATTTGAACATAAATCTGCTTTCTTTGAGGTAGAAGAGACCATGGTGGATTATTCTCCTCTCGTCTCCTTTCTTTCCTCTCAGTAGGTCTGCAGTTATTTGTAGTCCTAAATGTTTTGTTAATAATCCACCGGCCTGGTTATAATTTGGTTGGATTAAGCAGATTAGAAACCTGACTATGATTATCAGCCTGTAAGGATCACTGAGCAGGTATTCAGCGCTCTGCTGTTCACTCATTATGTAACTTCCTGTGCCTAACAGAGGGTGTGCCCCGCTGATAAGAGAGGCATTCAGCTCCAACCTGATTCACCTTTACACACACACACACACACACACACACACTCTTCCTCACTTTCCGTTTCTCCTTGTTCTTTGTCTCTAATACAAACTTACCCTCCTCCTCCTCCGCCCTCCATCACTGTCCGTGTTGCTCTTTGTGTTGTTGCATCTCCACAGCAACCGACTAACAGATCAGCAGGTATCAGCAGCAATGAGAGGCCTGAGAGGCTCAAACACTGCTGATGTGACGCAGATCCGGGACGTTGAATTAAACGGATACCTTTTGTGAATGAGTTCAGATAAATCTCTGAATGAACGAGGGGGAGGGAGGGAGGGAGGGAGGTGCTGCAGACAGTTTATGGAAGTGGATAAGGGGGATACTGCCTCGGTGAAGGGCTGTCTTTAACGACCAAACCGTATGACTTCAGGGTCCTCAACCAGGATTGGATTTAAACGATACCAGCACCGTTATCGATCCAAGTCTTTATCCCTTCCTTTATCAGCCTGCATGCTAATGTCAACATAGGATAGGACACAGGACCTTCAGGTTGGTTGGTTGGTTGTCATACTTATCAATCAATCTTTATTGATACAGCACTAAATCGCAACAAACGTTATTCTCAGACTCTTTCCAAACAGAGCAGGTCTAGACCGTTCTCTGTTTTATTATCAACAAAGACCCAACATCAAGACAGGATAAGATCCAGTCCTGCTGCATGTCTTCCCTCACTCTCTACTCCCCAGTCCCCACATTTCCTGTCTCTCTTCAGCTGTCCTGTTATTAAAGTAAAAAAAATGCCCAAAAAACACAACTTCAAAAAAATAAAAGAAAGATAGATAGAAAGAAAGAAAGAAAGAAAGAATGAATGACAGACTCAAAAAAGAAATCTACTGCAGAGATACAGAGGAACCTATGAGACAAGGGAGCTCAGGGACTCCAGAAAGGTCTATGGTTAGTAACTTTAATGTGACAGGGTGAGTTAAAGCAAGTGACAGGCAGAGAGAAGAGAGAGAGGGAAAGACAGGATCCCAGTGTGTCAGTCTAAGCCTACAGCAGCATAGCTAAGAGTTGGTCCAAGCCTGATCCAGCTCCCAGACCCTAACTGGTGGATGATTCCAAGGAGAGGGGCCTGATAACTGAAGGCTCGTTCTTTGGTCTTTTTGAAAATATTTAGGATGCATTAAAGAGGACTCAGCAGCTGTTGTAGCTTAGAATCACTGAATCGCCTGATAACACAGGCACTCCTGATATTTGATGAGATGCTGCATTGACACAGGTTCCAGCATGCTGCTTGTGTTTCCTCCTTTGCGAGTTATCATTTGATTTTTTCTTGCATCACATGGAGGTTTAATGTTCTCAGCATAGAGCAGTGCTGTCGTAAAACTCCTGAAGGCTGGAGGTTAAAATATTTGAATGTTGATGCCAAGTGATCCATTAAGATTAGTTTTATACCTTACTGGTCTACACCCAGTCTGTGAAACCGCAGCTCCGAGTCTCTCCAGACTGGATGTTTATTCAGGTCGGGCGGGGTCAAGTAGGTCACAAACGATAGAAGTGATAGCGCCCGGCCTCGCCTCTCTTGCTGAGTGTGTGTCAGCGTGTTGTTAAGTATATATGGGTATGATCTTTGGACCAAACCCAGATCACTGCGTCAGATCGGTTCACTCAGGTCTTCAGCTCAGAGGACAGACCTTCGATGAACAGGGGGCTCCAGGGTAACGGACAGACGTTTGGGGACACATGACCGACTCCAGGAGGGAGGAGAGATCAGGCTTAGAGCAGCAGGACTGTTAGACACACACACACACACACACACACACACAAACACACACACACACACACACACACACACACACACACACACACACACACACACACACACACACACACACACACACACACACACACACACACCTTTCTAACCCACAAACTTGAACCTGGATTCAACAAATACTCCGTAGTCTTGTTCTCCATCTATCATTGTTTTTACTCGTTGCGTTAAACTTCTTCTAACCCCGTTCTTCGTCTCTCTCTCTCTGTCTCTCTCTCTCTCTCTCTCTCTCTCTCTCTCTCTCTCTGTCTCTCTGTCTCTCTCTCTCTCTCTCTCCCCCTCTCTCTCTCTCTCTCTCTCTCTCTCTCCCCCTCTCTCTCTCTCTCTCACTCGCTCTCCCGCTCTCCTTTTGTTTTACTCCCATGAACAATAGGCTACCATGGCGATAGCCTCGTTACTCACAAAACTGTGTCGGCAAGGACTCACACACACAAACACAAAGATGTCCACACAAGATAAGCACTTTATGGTCATCGCATAGACGGATGAAATGATCCTTTGTTTAGCAGTTTATCCCCTGGTGCTTAAATACATATAAACATATCTATAGCTTAATGCATATAAAAATTAAGGTGTGTAACCATTGCAATGAGGAACCAGCACAGAATTTTAAGTATTTTCTGTTAATCATTTTTGGAAATGTTAACAATCTATTATCGATTAATCCGTAAAAAAAAAAAAAAATGTGTTTTCTCATGTCAAAAAAGCAATGCCGAATACGTTGTTTTCCACCTAAATTATATTTCCCACCACAACAAAATGCATTTAACTGATGGTATTGAAAACGGGTAACATGTTTAATAGGGGTGTAACGATTCTTTTTAACAACAATTCGATTAGTATCATGATTCGTGGTTGCCGATACGATTAAAGGATAATATTGGTTAATTTAGAACGATCCGATCCAAAACGATTCAGTGACTTGAAATCGATTCAGTAACTTTTTAGCCAAAAATTCAACCAGTGTGACTGTGAAATAAATACCTTGATACTGGACAGTCTTAGATTCCTGTTGTTGCCGTGATGTTTTTGTCCTAGTCCTGACGCGGACTTGAGCACCGCATACTTGTACGTCGATGTGTCCGTGTCGCACAGCTATTCTCTGCCGAAACGCTTCAGGGCAGTGTGGTCTCACTGATAGCCGGTCACCTGCTTCCGGCCCTGCTACGATCTCTGTTTCCACAGTGATTCAGAGCTTCTTATGTTAATCTACAGCTGATACATGTTGCAGTTTATCATACAGACATGATAACAGGGAAGAAAAGAGAGGAGGAGATGAAGTACACGGCCGATGTACGGCTGATGAGCAGGGATCCCGGAAGTGTTGTAATTGCGGGAAACAATGCCGCCGAGCGGACCAATCACAGAACTTGCGGTCCGCGTCGGCTCTACGGGTAGTTACATTTTGGAGGAGGTGCACGTCAGCTACGTGTGTAGGCCTCTGAGTAGGTACGGGAGCTACACAAACCTCCGGCATAGGCTACGCCGTCGGTTCGACGCAGAAGTATTAATCAGCCTTTATTAGGTGGTTGGATAGATTAGTGGTGTTGCCGCGGTACTTTACTTGACCTTTACATATCCTACAAACAGTGAGCGACTTACTTAGAACATCTCCGTCTTTGCAAAAGCCAAAGTGTTTCCACACACTTGACTGGAATGGTGGCTTGATAATTTCTTGCTTGCCAGCTTCTCCTGCCATCCGCCATGCTATGTTTGGATGTCTGCTGGTGCGTGGCGATGACGTCACAGACAGGCAGCCTGAATTGAGTAGCGTTTAACGTCTTTATCATTAAAAGTGCAAAAAACCACATTCATATAAAGTCTGCCGTGCTTAAATCCAATGTGTTATTTCCTTGTATCGATACAATCGATTTATTACCTTTTAAAACGATGTTAGATCGATATATGTCGTTAGGAAGGACAACTTGACAAGCACAGATCGATGTAGTCTGATCATAGGAATATAAATCAAAACATCGATTACACCCCTAGTTTCGAGTAATTTCTTAACACTGCCTCCAAAATGTGGACGTTAATCTGCTCTGCTAGTGATAGCCATACCTGGACATTGTTTGCCCGTGTTAAGAGATACTACTCAAAGAGCGCTATCATATGTACTCGTTTACATCCGGGTAGTAGAGCGTTATAGCATCGCAGCAGCAGCCATTAACCAGAGCTGCAGCCCCACCTAGTGGCTGCTGGCTGCACTACAGCTTAGACACAACATCTGACTAACATGTGAGCCCTACAGTGATAAAATATTAACTATTCGTTCAACCAGCTAGTTCTTTTGTTGCTGACTAGCGAGGATGATGTTAAATCGACTAAACGTGCACATGCAGACTTTAATAATTGCACCGATTTAGTTCAACCAAAAATGTAAGGTTTTAAAACAAAGTCCTTTTAAAGGTGCAAAAATATCACTTTAGAGATAAAAGGTTTAAAGTAAATCCTGCTGTCAGGCATTTACTGAATAACCATGGAGTTCCTCAAACAGAGCTCAGCTATGGGTGGAGCTGTGTGAGTGTGAGTGTGAGTGTGAGTGTGTGTGTGTGTGTGTGTGTGTGTGTGTGTGTGTGTGTGTGTGTGTGTGTGTGTGTGTGTGTGTGTGTGTGTGTGTGTGTGTGTGTGTGTGTGTGTGTGTGTGTGTGTGTGTGTGTGTGTGGACAGTAAAGGCCGCTGATTACAGCTGCTCACCGACAGGATGTTTGCAGGAGTGGCGGCTGTTGGTGACACACAAACACACACGCACTCGCACACACACGCACACACATATTCGCACTCACACAGGTGTTGCAGATCCACCGTAGAGTGCCAAGAAGAGGAGAAAGAAAAGAAAGAGATAAATCAGATGTAAAGGTGGAGAGGGGGAAAGGGTCAGAGGAAGAAAAAGACGGATAAAGAAGTGTTGAGTCTGAAAAGAGAGAGAGAGAAAGCAGGATGTTGCAACCGTTCTCCTGAATGTGTGTGTGTGTGTGTGTGTGTGTGTGTGTGTGTGTGTGTGTGTGTGTGTGTGTGTGTGTGTGTGTGTGTGTGTGTGTGTGTGTGTGTGTGTGTGAGAGAGAGAATATCCTCAGTCATTATCAGTGTTGTGTCACTCGTGGGTGAGGCAGCAGTCTCCCACAGCTCCACCTTAAACCTGAGCTGCTGGAACATGTTTGGATCCAGCTGCTGCGCTGACAGAGCTGCAGATTCAGCGGGTGGATCTCACACACTCACTCTCCTTCTGCCGCTGCTGCATGGTGTTGACAGTCGACTGACGGCTCACAGCAGCACGGTTTGAAGAACAAGCACAGACCAATGTGTTCTGTCACTGTGAAGGTGTAAAGACGAGTTTGTTTAGTGTTCAGGGCTGAAGGAGGGTGAAGGGGTGATAATGGAGGTTTAATACTTACAGAGCAGAGAGAAGGAAAGGTCGGATGTGCAAAGCTTCATGACTTTTTAGAGCATGTTAAGTCTTTAAAAAAGGGACTGATTTGGGTTATAGATATTAATAATTAAAGCTGGAACACACTCTGTGCACATTCGGCTGTGTCACAGCCACTGAGCCTGATATAACCAAAGTTTCCATGTGTAGTGAGCTGTGCATGGAGGAGTTGATGTCACCAGCAACCCCACAGTAATCACATTTTCTGTCCCTGAATAAAGAGCAGCACAAACGTCCAACTTATGGAATATTGATGTTTGTCAGGCAACTTTTGCTGCATCTCACCAGAGGATTATGCTTATATTTGATCAAGATGATTTAATCAAATATTTGAGTTTTTGATTGATTGATTAAGAAAGAGGACAGCAGAGGGATGAAGCACTGACACTTTTCTGCACCTGCTGCAAGAAAGTTTTATCAAGCTAAGAAGTTTATTTGATTTAGGGGATTAAAGTCCTATTTTACAGACAGGACTCAGTCTAATCTCATCTTAATCCACCATGAGCAGAGCACTTTGCAGCATTTAGCATGTTACAGTGGTAAGGACAAACTTCCTTTAACAGACAGAAACCTCCAGCAGGACCAGACTCGTGTTAGACCCACATCTGCTGAGACTGTGTTGTAGAGAGGGATGATAGTGGTGAGATGGATAGTAGTAGTTGTAGCAGCTGGAGTCCTACAAGACAAGGGAGCTCAGGGAATCCAGAAAGGTCTAAGAAAAGAGGAAAGTGAGGGAGTACATAAGAAAGAAAAAGAGTAGAGTAAACGGTGAAAGAATGATAGAAGGAAAGAATGGGATAAGAAAAGGAGACATAAAGGATGAAGAAAGTAAGAAAGAAAGAAAGACAGATAAAGAATAAGAGAGAGAGAAAGAAAGAAAGAATAAAGGAGAGAAAGAAAGTAAGAAGGAATAAAAAAGGAAAAAAGAGAAAGAAAGAAGGAATAACAGACCCAAAAAAGGAATCTACGGCAGAGATACAGAGGAACCTACGAGACAAGGGAGCTCAGGGACTCCAGAAAGGTCTATGGTTAGTAACTTTAATGGGACAGGGACAGTTAAAGTAAGAGACAGGCAGAGAGAGGGAAAGACAGGATCCCAGTGTGTCAGTCTAAGCCTATAGCAGCATAACTAAGAGCTGGTCAAAGCCTGATCCAGCTCTAACTATAAGCTTTATCAAAGAGGAAAGTTTGAAGCCTACTCTTAAAAGTAGAGAGGGTGTCTGCCTCCCGAACCCTGACTGGTAGATGATTCCAGAAGACAAACTTCCTTTAACAGGCAGAAACCTCGAGCAGGACCAGACTCATGTTAGACACACATCTGAAGTTCTCCAACATTCATTTTATGAGTTATGAATGGTAGTCACCTCTCTCTGTGACATATTTCATCCAACCTCAGTGCTCCTCTGAACTCTGACTCACGTTTCCACCCTGTCAGAGAATAATAAATCAGATATCTGTGATATTTGGGTTTCTTTTAGTGATTCATTGTTTGAAGAAGGAGAGGAAATCATCGACGGAGGATTAAAAATGACTGGAATGCTTCGCTCTGAACGCTGTGTGCCGCAGCCAAAGATTAGCTGACATTGCCTCCAGTGTGTGCACATTTTGTGTGTGTGTGTGTGTGTGTGTATTCGGTGTGCGGTACGAGCTGGTACACTGAGGTCTTATTAATGAGAAACATTTCCCAGCAGAGTTTTTTCTACTCTGCTAAAAAATTCAGCCTAATCTGGGAGCAGGTTTGTGTTCAGGTCAGAGTCGGCGCGGCGCTCTGCTTCATCTTTTTGCAGGATACAAAAACTCTTATCAATTCTCAACATATTCTGCATCATGTTGTCATCAGGCAAAGCATCCAGAGCCTCATGCATCCTCCTCTAACACCTTTAATATACTTTAAAAACATTTAAAGAGCTGAGTCCTCATGCAGATGATTCCAGGCTGCAGGAGCAACATATCTAAAACCCTCGTCTCATTTTCAAGACTAACTCTGAGGCACTATACGTCCGAATATCTCACTTCTATTATTTGCAAAAAGCTGATCTAATGATTGACTCCATCCCCTTTTCTCTGGACTCTTATTTTGATAGATTTAGCTTGTTCATTTTAAGGTTTTCTTTTATTTCTTGGATCTGAAGATGAACCAAAATCTAAACTTGATTATGCACTGATTCTTGGTCATCTGTATTTGTAATTTCAGGGATAAAATAAATGTTAATTTTCAAGGGACAGTTGAAATATGCACCTGTCCAAAAATATGACATTATGAGCATCAATTTTTTCAGATTATTCTCATAGAAGCAGAACAGGCCTCTGAAGTTCTTACTGTGTTTTTTTGTGTTTATTTGTTGATTTTATTTGTATTAGAGTCAATTTAAAAGTTTTATTTTGCAGCGAGAACAGATCTTTTTATCATGAATCTGACCTCTGCTTCTGTCTTCTCTCTCAGACTCTAAAGCCATCGTGGATGGGAACCTGAAGCTGATCCTGGGTCTGATCTGGACTCTCATTCTGCACTACTCCATCTCCATGCCCATGTGGGAGGGCGAGGATGCAGAGGTAACAAGGAAACAAGGGAGGAAACGAGTGTCTGAGGACCAAACACCTAAATCAGAATGATGTTTATTCTACCTTCACACACAGGAGGAACATAAAGTAGAATAAAAAGTAGAAATCAGGGATGGAGCTGGGTTTCCTGATCAGTTGACATGTAAATATAAGGAGTGGGAATACGATATGCAATACTTGGCGCATCCTGCGATAATTGATATATTGCAAAATAATGATGTAATGATGAATCGCTATATCTAACTAGAAAGGTTGCATTTCCTGAAAGCAAATGCATTGAAATGCTGAAGCTGAAGGCTGAAAGCTGTGAAACAAAGCTGAACATGTGGAAGAGAAGTAGAAGTAGTTTAATTAGTGGAAGTAGAAGAAGAAGAAGAAGTGAAAGAAGTGAAAGGAGTGGAAAAAGTAGGAGTGGAAAAAGTAGAAGTGGAATAAGTGGAAAAATTAAAAGAAGTGGAAAAAGTAGAAGTAGGAGTGGAAAAAGTTGAAGGATAGAAAAAAGTAGAAGAAGTGGAAGGAGTGGAAGAAGTGGAAGGAGGGGTAGAAGTAGTAGCACCTATGAAACTGCTTGACAAACTATGAAAATGTCTAACGTGTGTGTTTGTGTGTGTGTGCTTGTGTGTGTGTGTGTGCATGCGTGCTTGTGTGTTTGTCACTCACTGATGAAGTCATCTGAATCACCTGTGTATATGTGTGTGTGTGTGTTTATGTGTGCATGTGTCTTTGTGTCAGTCAGCACCATAGACTGTAAATAAAAATGGACAGCGTTGCTCCGCCTCTTCCCGTTGTACTGTTCTGAAGCCAAAAAATCCCCCTCCTGGGTGCCGCCATTGTGCAGCCAGAGCCTGTGAAGCCACTGTAATAAGCTCCGCCCTACAGCGTAACGTCACAAGACGCTGTGTCCTTTGAAGTTTTACTCCACGGCGGCTGTGAATCAAAGGAAACCCGGAAGTAAAACCCCGTTTTTTAAACTCTAATAACTAACGAAAAACAAACTTTTCAGGAAAAAGAGGCCTTGAACACAAAACACTCAAATACTAACTGCATATCACCACAGCATACGGATATGAGCAACATTCGTACAACGTGTATTTATTTTTTTAAGTTTGACCGCTCCCCCATTCAAATGAATGGGGGAGCCGGATTTTTTGACCTATACTGCAGCCAGCCACCAGGGGGCAGTCACACTGCTGAAAGCCTCACCACCAGCCACCGGAACCTCTCCCTTGGTCAGCACCATAGACTGTAAAAAATATGGACGTAGTATCCATGACGTCACCCGTCTGTTTCTGAACGCTGTTTTGAAGCCAATCGGCAGTGGCAGCCATATTGCTTCTGTTGAGCCAGTGTGACGTAAAGAGGCGGGCTTTGAGCCTCCTAGCCAACAGCTGCAGTGTTCCTGCAGGCAGCTGTGCCTCTCATTGGAAGACTAGTAATCTCAATATCTTCGAAATTACCGAATTAGAAAAAAATTCACCCCCCTCACAGTGAGAGCATTGACTCATATTTTAAGACCGGAGGTTGCCGCTTGGTCAGCACTGATGAGGTCATCTGAGTCAGCTTTGTCTCCAACTGTCATTAACTGTTGCCATGGTGATGGGACCAGCTGTGTAACTGCTGTGTGACAGTTGATTAAGAATGGGATTCATGGGGAAATTAGGGTTTACATATGCCCACACTGTGCCATAACCATAATAGCTATCAGAAAAAGGATCAAACCGGGAGCATCACAAGGCCCTGATGAACACAGTGATGTGTTTTTCAAGTCTGTACAGTCAGAAATGTAGTCAGGGCAGCGAGTTAAGAAAGGTGAAACTTTTGCTTCCCTCCAGAAATTTTTAACATTTTGGCAGATGGCCGAGCAGAGAGACTTTCTCTGACATTTGGTGACCTGCTTGCTCAACGGTACAATATTTTGCTTTGGTTACCTCTTTGGCAGAAGCAGGAGAAGACAGGGAACGTTTTGATGTCTTATTTGTGTATGTGGACTGAAATTTGTGGATTTTCTGGCAATTTTTCCAGAGGCCATGTCCCATTGTTTTCCCAGCCTGCCCACTCTAAGATTTGAACCTCTCACTCTGCTCACCAGAGTTCCATCCCACACACACCAATGTTAAAGTGAGGGAATAACTGAAATTTGATGAATTTTTGAACAGTGAAATCTGTGAAACTCTGAAAGGTATCAAAAAAGTGAAACAAGTGTAGATAGCTGAAAGTCTTGTGAACAGTTTAAAGTTTGAATGGAGTGAAAGTATGCTGAAGCTATGAGCTGTAGTAGTTGAAGAAGTGGAAGTGGATTTGAACATTCCACCCCATCTGTTTCAATGTTAAAATAAAGTTTAAATAAAGTTGACTAATTCAAAAAGTACAAGGGTTGAATATGTGAAAAGATATAGCCTGAAAGAGGTGAAGGAGCTGAATAGTTGGAAAGTTGAACGGTTAAAATCGGTCAAAATTTGAAGGCTGTGAAAGCGGTAACGGAATGTGGAATAATAATAAGTTTAAAGTTTAGGTATAACAATATTGGCCAAATAATATCCAGCGTGTGTCTGTAAACTGTTCACATGTTCAACCTGTTTAAATGTGAAGCTGTGAGACTATACCTGTAACAGGTTGTCATATTCACCGTGACGTCACAGCCGGATCATTCAGCATCCATTTCTCTGTAGCTCCTCTTATTTATAACGAGCAGTAAAGATCACGTAGGGCTCTGTGTCACGTAAAGTCCACCATCACAGGGGAGTGAAACTCTCTCTGCAGTAGTGTTAATTTCGTTAACGAAATTTTTGACAAAATATGTTCGTCAACGACTATTTTTTCATGACGAAAACGAGACTAAGACGTGCTAAACTGCATCACTGATAATAAAAACTCTGACGAACGTATGTTCAGTTTTCGTTGACGAGACGATGACGAGACGAAAACTTCAGTGGCGGACCCTCGGACATTAAGAATTCATGTTTCCCCCGCTGTGTGTCTAATCTTTAGAAATAAAAGTGATTCATTTCTGTGACAGACTGAGTTATTATCTGAGGGTTAGCAGTGTTAGCTTGGACACTACCTGCAGCAGGAGCTGTTTGATCCAGCTGTCTCCATCCCCATGCATCTGTCTCATCTTCATTGATGATTTTTACCTCCCAGTGTGCGTTAGTGACAAAGACACAACCGGGGGGACGTCTGTTTAATATTTGATGTTTGTGCCGCTATAACCGGGAAAAGCTCCCGTCTAGAGCTTGATTTATTCCAGTTTGGTGAAACATCAGACACATTTAGTAAGTTTTGATCAACTCCTTGTCATCAAAGATGCAGATGCATTTCAGAGTGCCGTGAACTGATTGTCTGTCCAGTACAGGTGCATTCAGGGACTGTCGTAAAAGTGCAATACAGCCCTTATATTGTGTTCATGGCATTATTTGAATCATGAGAATCAAAACATCCTCATATTGGTCACATCAAGAATGTTTTCTTTTTACTTTTTAGCTTTTAAAGGCTAAATCATTAAACTTAAGATATTAAACGAAAGTGTTAAAAGAGTGAAATATTGACTATTGAACACTTGGTAACCCTGATACCGATATCTGATGGACAACATGAATTATTTTAAAGAGAGAAAATATTTTGGCAAAAATCAAAGACTGAAATGTTTTGAGTTTTCGTCGACTAAAACTAGACTGAGACTTTAAAGGGCTGAAAAGACTAAAATGTGACTAAAACTAACAGACATTTTCGTCTAAAGACTAAGACTAAATCTAAAATAGCTGCCAAAATTAACACTACTCTGCAGACTCGAGAGCATCCTCCATCTTTCCTCTTGTCTAAGCCGGTCTCAGAGCTCACACAGCCTCTTCTCTTTTTCGGTTTTACGAGTGGTTAGCGCATTTCTAGCTCCTTTTCATCACTGTCTTACATCCCACTGTCTTCTTATTCTGCAGTCAATAAACTGCTGTTCTCTTCTCCCCACATTTCCTGTCTCTCTTCAGCTGTTCTATCAATAAAGGCAAAAAAATGCCCAAAATGATAACTTTGAAAAATGCTGCTCATGTTCCCCTCATTTATGCCATCAGCGCCACCACATGGAGTCATTAAGTAGTGACGCCATGAGGGAAATCTAGCGCCATATTTATCTAAATAAAATATTGATATTCAACCCCTCATGTCGATATCTTATCACACAGGACAATGATATATTGCCTTATCCATATTTAATAAATAACAAAAGTAAAATATAAACACGTCATTGAATATTCTTTTTCTTTCAGTCGGAGTCAAAGACACCCAAACAGCGCCTGCTGGGCTGGATCCAACACAAAGTCCCCGATCTGCCGATTACCAACTTCAGCCAAGACTGGAGGAGCGGCAAGGCGCTGGGAGCACTGGTTGACAGCTGTGCACCAGGTGTGTGTGTGTGTGTGTGTGTGTGTGTGTGTGTGTGTGTGTGTGTGTGTGTGTGTGTGTGTGTGTGTGTGTGTGTGTGTGTGTGTGTGTGTGTGTGTGTGTGTGTGTGTGTGTGTGTGTGTGTGTGTGTGTGTGTGTGTTTGAAGGCTGACCACATGTCTGTATGTGTGGCCATGATTATTATACTCATGTTGATGTTTTTGTTTTTGAAGAAGAAGCTCTGAGTTATTTGGACAGCTCTGCTAATTTTAGTACAGGAACTTTTCAAGGAGACCAAGAACTAAAGACAGAAGAACGTAACCTAATTCTGCAAATGTTTCCAGTATTGTTTTCCCATTAGAGCTCACACTGACTCATAAGTTATTCTGACTCTTTATTTATTGTTTGTTTGTTTTGTTTGCAGGTTTGTGTCCCGACTGGGAGACCTGGGATCCAGTCAAACCAGTAGAAAACGCCACTGAAGCCATGCAGCTGGCCGACGACTGGCTGGGCATCCCGCAGGTTTGATACCTTTCTAACGCTCCTACACATTGACACTGGCTGACTTCCAACTTTGTCCAGAGAGGGCGCCAGAATCAACACAAACTGAACGTTCCTCACTGGAGCTTTAAATCGATAAGATGTTTTAGTAGACTATATTCCAGAAA
Organism: Notolabrus celidotus; assembly: GCF_009762535.1. NCBI lineage: Eukaryota > Metazoa > Chordata > Actinopteri > Labriformes > Labridae > Notolabrus > Notolabrus celidotus. The sequence continues at coordinate 22,789,277 of NC_048272.1, forward strand.
TCTATCATTAAAGGTAATGTCCTTTTACTATAACGGCATGAACAGGGACAGATTTTATAAGACAGGTGTGTTTGAGGGAAAAAGTCGTGGAGAGTCTATATATCACCAAAACAAGTCTACAGCGAAGGAGACGTCACACTGGCCACTGAAACATTCAGATATTAAACTGATTTATTCACAACAAACTTAACTGAAAGTGGTTTTTTTTGTGTGTTGTGTGTGTGTTGTGTGTGGTGCGTGTGTGTGTGTGTGTGTGTGTGTGTGTGTGTGTGTGTGTGTGTGTGTGTGTGTGTGCGTGTGCGTGTGTGTTTGTGTGTCTGCAGGTGATCGCTCCAGAGGAGATCATTGACCCCAGTGTGGACGAACAGTCGGTGATGACCTACCTGTCTCAGTTCCCCAAAAACAAACTGAAGCCTGGTGCTCCACTCAAACCCAAACTCAACCCCAAGAAGGCCAGAGCATACGGACCAGGTACACACACACACACACACACACACACACACACACACACACACACACACACACACACACACACACACACACACACACACACACACACACACACACACACACAGACAGACACACAGACACACACACACACACACACACACACAAGACGTATACAAAGACCACTATATATAGCAACATGTTCAGTTTGTTTTAAAAGAGCTTGAGAGAAGGCCATCTGGTGGTTGATTAAATAACAGGAGCATTCTGAGTGTGTGTGTGTGTGAGTGTGAGTGCATGTGTGCGTTTGTGTGTTTGTGTGTGAGTGCATGTGTGCGTGAGTGCGTGTGTGCGTGTGTGCGTGTGTGCGTGTGTGCGTGTGTGTGTGTGTGTGTGTGTGTGTGAGTGCGTGTGTGAGACCCGGTCCTCCCGGTGTGTTCTGGGTAATGGGAACAGTGGAAACACTGGTGTGTCTGACAATGTGAGGAAATGAGCAGCTGTTAGTGGGAACAAAGGAAAAGGTTATATCTGATGAATTCACACGCACACACACACACACACACACACACACACACACACACACACTCAGACAATTATCCTCTGACTTTTACTGAAAGAGGAAGGAAATACATGAATGTGGCTCGAGAGGAAGCAGCAGTGCGTTTCCATTATGTCACTTTGTAGGGTCAGAAGAGTGATCTTTCACTTAACTCTCCATCATATCAAAAACAGTTTGTGATGACTCTCCAGAGTTGTTACTCAGCTGTTTGTTAATTCTGGATTCTGATTGGTTGATACTCCACAGCAACGGTCTATTATTCCTCTGTAGCTAACTTCTGGAGGACTTAATGTAATCAAGCCAGTGTGCAGTAGGAAGTCTGCGTTTCAACCATAGACTGTCTAAAAAAATGGACGTAGTATCTGTCAAGACAAGTCAAATTTATTTATAAAGCACATTTGAAAACACAGCAGAAGCTGACCAAAGTGCTGTACAATACATAAAAAATAAAATGTGAGACCAAAGAAGCAATCATTTAAAAAGAGACAAACAAACGACAAGGAAAGCACATCATTGGGGATTGAAACCTATTTGGGGCTAGAGGACTCAAATGCTAAAATATAAAAGTGTATTTCGAGGAGAGTCTTTAAAGAGTCGACAGAGGGGGCAGCCCTGATTGAGGAGGGGAGGCTGTTCTAAAGATGCGGGCCTTGACACTAAAAGTGTGATCTCCCTTAGTTTTATATTTTGACCGGGGAACTGCTAGGAGACCCATGTCAGAAGACCTCAGAGGCCTGGGGGTTTTGTAAGGGCTCAGGAGGTCAGTTATATAAGGTAGGGCCAGACCATTCAGAACTTTGAAAACAAAAAGCAAAATCTTAAAATCAATTCTGAAGCAAATGGGAAGCCAGTGGAGGGAAGCCAAGACGGGGCTGATGTGATTCCTCCGTGACGTCACCCATCTGTTTCTGAAGCGCTGTTTTGAAGCAGATCGTTGGCGTGAGCCATATTGGAAATGCTGAACTCAATCTTAGTGTAAGGTAAAGAGGTGGGGTTTGAGCCTCCTAGCCAACAGCTATGTGTTCCCACCTGTCAGTCATTTCCTTATTTGGGCAAAAACTCCTAAGTTTGATATTTTCTGAACCGTTGCTATAGAAAAAATTTCACCCCCCGTACAGTGTGTGCCGATGGAGAAATTAGCTACGTAGAGCCAAGCGTTTTTTTTTTTTTAAAGATCGTCTTTTTTGAATGGGTGTGTATGTGGTTTCCGGTGTTTCTGCAGCCAAACTTCCGAGCTAGTGTGAGGTAAAGAGGTGGGCCTTTAGCCTCCTCCCTAACAGCTACAGTGTTCCCGCCTGATCAATCAAGTCAGCTGAGCCTCTTATGATTAAAACTCGTAATCTTAATATCTTGTAAACTGCTGAGTTATGAATAAATGTACCCCCCATACAGTGTGTACCAAGAGAGAAATGAGCTATTCAGACTAAACTCGTTTTTTGAACCAGGCTGTAAAGATCAGCTTTTTTGAATGGGTCTATATCGAGCACCTTTCATACAAATCACATTTTTTGAGTGCTTTACTGCAATTTAAAAAATCAAAATCAAATAAATCACGACTAAACATAAATGGTTAAAACAACAAAAAGGTAAAGAAAGTCTAAGATAAATAAAAGCAATAAGAATGAGTCGTTACATTTCAGGTTCAATTTCACTTTTTGAGGTTCAGGACTTGTGTTCAATTACAAACAGTATAATTTTGTTTCCCTTCCGTTGACGTTCTTCATCTTCGTCGTTAGGTATCGAACCAACGGGAAACAGGGTTCTGCGTCCTGCCGTGTTCACAGTGGACGCCTTCAGTGCCGGTCAGGGTCAGGTGACCGTCTACCTGGATCACCCGGACGGCACCAGAGAGGAAGTAAGAACCTAATCCTCCTCTCCTTCTTCCTCTAACTGTACTTCTGTTTTCATTTAGAAGTATTAAATGACAGAACTTATGAAAAGGTCGACCTCAAGAAGCTAAAATTACGAATGTTTGTCTGTTTGATCAGCTGAAGGCCGAGCCGAACGAGGGCAAGAAGACATACAGCGTCACCTACATCCCTCAGGTCGTTGGACTTCACAAAGTAAGATACATTACTTTAGTAACCATGTGAATCTTTATCATTGAAGAAATGTTTTTGTGGATGCACTTTACGAAATTCTTATCCTTATTCTTAAAAGTAAACAAAGGAAACTTGATATGAAGATGATAACACAAATCAGGTTATTTACTTTATAAAGTCAGACAGAGTTCAGCTGTTTAGGCGAAACACATTCCATCCACTCGGTCTAAATCTGGTGACATTTCTCTTTTCACAGCCTTTCTATGACAGATATTTAATGTATTGTTTCAGACATTATTTACGTGTAGTTTGTGTATCATTTTGTAGCAGCTGGGTCGGGTTGTAGCCATTTTCCTGTGAGAGAAGAGAAGTTTCATAAAGACGTTTTCAGATACTTCCAGAAGAGGCTTTTTTAAAAACTGATGCTTTAAAACTTTTGGAGAAATATTCCCGATTAAACTTCTGTTTTCACAGTTGCATCCATCACTTTGAAATAAAGGAAAAAAACTCCTCTGATTTAACTTTGATTTGATAAAGAGAGGTTACTTATAAATAGTATTTTTATAGTTTTATTGCTGTGCAGTCATGTAGAAGATTCATTTTCTTTGTTATTAAATCAAAAATCCTGCAAAGGAATGTTCTGGGAATATATTTTCTATTAAGAGGAACAAACAAAGCAAACATTTAGAAAGTTACAGTGGCCAGGACAAACTTCCTTTAACAGACAGAAACCTCCAGCAGGACCAGACTCATGTTAGACACACATCTGCTGAGACCGTGTTGGAGAGAGGGAGATGAAGAGAGAGAGAGATGATAGTGGTGAGACGGATAGCAGTAGTTGTAGCAGCTGGAGTCTGGCACGTCCACAGCAGCAGAGATCCAGAGGAACCTACGAGACAAGGGAGCTCAGGGACTCCAGAAAGGTCTATGCAAAGAGAAAAGAGAGGGAGACCAGAACAGAGAAAAAGAGTAGAATAAATGGTGAAAGAATGACAGAAGGAAAGGACGGGACAAGATAAGGAGACAGAAAGAAAGAAAGAAGGAAGGAAAGAAAGAAGGAATAAAATAAATAAGAGAGAAAGAAAAAAAAAGAAAAAAGAGAAAGAAGTAAAGAAAGAAAGAATGAAGAAAGAAAGAAGACTGGAATGAAAGGAAAAAGGAAAGAAAGGAAGGAAGGAAGAAAGAAAGAAGAATAGAATGAAATGAAAAGGGAAAGAATGAAAGAGAGAATGAAAGAAAGTAAAAAGGCATAAAAATGAGAAAGATGTGAAGAAAGCAAGAAAGAAAAGAAAGAAGGACAGGGAGTAAGGAAAAAGGAAAGAAAGAAAGAAGGACAGAAGAAGAGAGAATGAATGACAGACCCCAAAAAAGGAATCTACAGCAGTGATCCAGAGGAACCTTTGAGACAAGGGAGCTCAGGGACTCAAGAAAGGTCTAAGAAAAGAGAAAAGTGAGGAGACAAGAAGAAATAAAAAGAGTAGAATAAATGGTGAAAGAATGACAAAAGGAAAGGATGAGGAAAGAAAAAAAGAAAGAAAGAAGAATGGAATGAAAGGAAAAGGGAAAGAATGAAAGAAAGTAAGAAGGAATACAAAAGACAAAAAAGTAAAGAAAGCAAGAAATAAAACAAAGGACAGAAAGTAAGGAAAAAGGAAAGAAAGAAGAATAGAAAGGATGAATGACAGACCCAAAAAAGGAATCTACAGCAGAGATCCAGAGGAACCTACGAGACAAGGGAGCTCAGGAGAATTTGATGTATAATAACCGTTATTGTTACTTTCTAGGTGACAGTGATGTTTGCAGGACAGCAGATTCCTAAAAGTCCGTTCGAGGTCACCGTGGACAAATCTCTTGGCGACGCCACCAAAGTCACAGCAAAAGGCCCAGGGATTGAACCTGTGGGCATCGTCGCCAACAAACCCACTCACTTTGACATCTACACAGCAGGTCAGAGACTTTAGAGACTCAAACACTTTAGGTTTCACTCCGCTAAAAAAAAAACATGAGTGGGTACCCAAAGTAATGCTTAGTGAAGGTTTTCAGCCACGTACATCTCTACCTCAGGATATGGAGTCAAGCTGTTGAGGCTGTTGAAATATCAAAAACTACAAAGCTAGATTACAACAATCATTAGATATGTGACTCATTCTAACCTGCAGAATCTGTCGACACAGGACTGGAGTTTGGAAATGGAGCATACTGGTTCCAGATTTCTACAGCCTTTAGACATTTCTGCTCCACCTCCTCATATAAACACGGTCACTTCTGACCCCAAACAAACTAGACACGATGGCCTCACTTAAACTGGAGGCTTCAAAAACCAGCAGACCACCTCTCATTTACAGTTTACCGCTCAGAGAAACGTCGAGGTGTCATCAGTCAGTCCTGAGGGGGGGATCCAATGTCATTTCACAAACTGTAAATCACCTCTACCAGACAGTCGATGACTCACACACCCACGCCTTTTGTTTCTTCTGTAAGCACACACACACTTGGAGGTATTCTGACATGCATTAGCCTGTCAGGATCAGTGTTGAGTAACTTCCATGTCTTTATTAGATAAGACATCTGAGAAGAGAAAGGAAGTGTGGGGGAGAGAGATTTGGGTCTCTGTTTGTTGGACGCCAGCTCCTCCCGCTGAAATAAACCGTCCTCTGAGTGTCTTTCATTCCTCTCATTGTAGGAGTGACTGTAGTGTTTATGAATCTCTTTACAGCTGAAGGAACCTGTGACACTTGTTGCATTTCTTGCATAACTGAGTTTCACTCTGTGGTGATGGCCTGAACACAGGCCACGGTTTCTAAAAACCCTGCCCACAGAAGTGTGCCGATGGCATTCAAAAAAAAAATTCATGAGAGTCTGGCGCCCCCAAAAATGGTCTAGGTCTTTAAGGGTTAAAAAACTATCAGATAGAGCCCCAGAGCCCCAGCAGCACAGGCAAAGGGCCCACAGGCAACATGCAAAATACCTCAAGGCCACACACTCTGGCTCGACCCCTTCACCAGCCTCAGACCAGGGCCCCAGGACCAGGACTCTTGCCTCGTGCCTGGAGCCACCTCCCTAACCCTCTCTGATTATTCAAGAGAGATTATGCATGATTCAGAAACATGAATCTTCTCTTTGGTACAGTTAAAAGATTCAACTTTGTATTTATTTTATTACATTTGTCCTGTGGTCCATTTCAGCATTATTGTCAAACATACAAGACAGCAATAGAGATTTATAGATGGTAAAAATGCATGTGTTTATCCTGTTTCTGTGCCAGAGAAGACTTGGTTATAAATGATAGAGTCCCCTGTCTCTGCAGGAGCGGGTACCGGAGATGTGACGGCCATGATCAGAGACCCTGCAGGCCGTCAGAACAGCGTGGAGGTGATGATGGAGGATAAGGGCGACAGCGTGTACCGCTGCACCTACAAACCGACGCAGGCCGGACCACACGCTGTCACCGTCACCTTTGGAGGGGTTGGGATCCCCAAGAGCCCCTTCAACGTGGACGTGGGGCCTGGTGAGTCTTAAACCTTCACCACATCGATCCATTAGAGTCATTAAGATAAACCTTGAAACAACTCATCGTCCCTTCATGCATTTCCCACCAAATAAGCTTCATTGACAATTTTAATCTCTTCTGGAACCGGCACACTTTTTACAGGTCAGACGGCATCCACCACTCCACACTTGGTACCCGCACATTAGCAGCAAACATGCAACACGCCGTTCACACATCAACACCTGCATGACTGTTTACTTTCCCCTCACACGCCCCTCCCCCTCCCTCTACTCCACCACCTCCAAGCACTGTTCCCCATGCGGGCTCCCCCTACCGGCCCCTTCCGTCATTACTCCCATGTACATCATCTATTCACCCCATTCCCGTCATCACGACAGAGAGCTTTTCCATCCGGTCACGCATCACTCCCGAACTACATCACAAAAACAAACATCACGTGAACCTGGCAAATCTCCGTCCACTTACCCGATCCGTGCAGCCAATCACCACCACCGGTCAACTGAAACTGGCCCTTTTCAACACTCGCTCCCTCAATAATAAAAGCCTCATTCTGAACGACTTCACTACAGACAATTACCTGGATTTCCTCTGCATCACCGAAACATGGCAAAAACCCCTGGAATACATCATACTCAACCAAACCACCCCCACTGGATACACATACATAGACAAACCCCGCCCACAAGGGTGGGGGGGCGGCATTGCTGTCATCCACCGGAAAAACATCAAAACAACCACCATCTCCATCCCTGCTGTCCCATCATCTGAACATCTCATCTTCAAGCTCTCCGGTCCAACTTCTCTAGTCACAGCCATCATTTACCGCCCCCCCAAGCCACAGCCTTCCTTCCTCTCTGACTTCTCGGATCTTCTCACTCAACTCTGCGCCATCTCTCCATCTGTTCTCCTCCTGGGCGACTTCAACCTTCACATCGACAATTCAAACTGCAAATCTGCCTCAGAATTTCTAGATCTACTGCAATGCCACAACTTCATACAACACATCAACTTCCCCACACACAGCAGTGGTCACATTCTGGACTTGGTCTGCTCCACCAACATCAACCCGCAACAGCTATCCAGTCACAATCTTCACATCTCCGACCACCTAGCTATCACAATGGACATCAACATTCCCATCCCCACCCCAAAACACAAATGGACAATAACCTTCGGAAACCTCAAATCCATCTGTCCCACAGTTCTCTCAGCCTCTCTCACCCACATACTGTCCACCTCCCCTCCCCCACTGTCTGACAACCCCCTTGCTCTGGTCAGTTTCTACAATGATACATTCTCCTCCTGTCTGAACAAACTCGCACCCACCAAAACCAAATCAGTCTCCTTCAATACCTCTACCCCCTGGTTCACCCCTGAACTCCACGTCATGAAATCCCGCAAACGCCAACTGGAACGACTCAGCAATAAAACCGGTTTTTCAGTACATCACCGAGCCCTCATCGATCACCTCCAACAATACAAAGATGCACTAAATTCAACCCGGTCCACCTACTATTCCAACCTGATCCACACTGGCGCAAATAACCCGAAGGCTCTGTTCACCACAATAAACTCCATCCTCAAACCACCCGACAACATCTCCTCATCATTCACTGCTGAAAAATGTCAGTCTTTCCATCTCTTCTTCCAAACAAAAATCAATACCATCTACCGTAACCTCAACACCTCCAGCACCCCCCCCCCACCTCCTCGCCTGTCTCCCCTCCCCCCACCACTAAGCCCCTATCTAAGTTTTTACCAGTGTCCCCAGCAGAACTACAAATCCTCATGACCGGAATGAA